>NW_010553363.1:256-1405 GCF_000687285.1 Phaethon lepturus | reverse complement strand
TCGCGGGCGGAGGTTGCTCTTTCTTCTGCCTTCGCCTTCCTTCCTGCCCTGCTTCTACACGGGGGCTGCGCGAGCACCTACGCCGTCACGTGGAGGAAACGGGATGGGGCACCACGAAACTGCCCCGTGACGCCAAGAGGCGCAGAAAGGTGTTTCCGTACCCTGCGAAGCTGATGGCAACCGCCAGCCGAGAAGCGCTACGGCCGGGAAGGACGGGCACCAGCAAACTGCCTGCAAGGGGCATTGCCTCTGAGGGGCTGGGGTGCGGGCACCGGGAGCCACGGTGAGCCCTTTGCCAAGGAGCTGCCTACGGAAAGCCCGGAACGCTGCGTGGATCGCCCACGGAACCCAGCGTGGCGTTCCCAGATGAACAACGTTCACCGCTTCATTACGCTAATCTCATTCGCAGCTCGGCTCAGGTGCAGAGGTGCCCAGAAGGCGCAGCCTCGGCGTTGTGGAGCGACAGGCATTGCGTTTGGCTTGGCAGATTCCTGCATGAGACACACGTAAGAAATAGGCTAAATAGAAAGTGGGTTTGTGTTGAAAATGCAAAATTTCTTTCTTCACACTCTCTCTCAAGCCCAAGGTGAATGGCAGCACTGAAAGCAAATGTAGATAGTCAGATGCAGGATCTGACAACCACAAATCTCTAATGCGGGAAAAAAATTAAATACAAAGAGCGTGTCCAGGCAGTGTGTACATGGCCTTTCTACTTCTGCCATGGGATTATGCACATCTGTTAAAAAAACCCCACCAACTCCTCTTGTGGCCCACATAAGCCCATTCACAAGAAAAAGAAGCCTCTGAGCTAAGACGAGAAAGCCCCCAAAAGCTACAGTTTTAGAAAAGAAACATTTTTTTAAAAAGTCCTGTTCTGTCCACTGCAAAAGGCAAAGGTGAGTCTACTAAAGGTGTTTCAGCTTAATATTTATTGCTGCGTGGTGCTTTCCCTGGAAGAAAATTCCTCTTTAATGCGTTAGGCTCCGACTTTAAAAAAGGAATATGCAACTCGCTTTTGGAAATCCTGCTCTTAGCTTCATTTGTATCGGGCTGAACATGTGCGATGTCACGCCCAGCTGAATCATTGCCTCTTGATGCTATGTACAAGGGTCCTTAAAAAAAACAGGAGGTATTTACAACGGAAACTCA
>NW_010553363.1:0-225 GCF_000687285.1 Phaethon lepturus | reverse complement strand
GGAAACCCCAGGCCCAGCCTTATCTGCCCCAGCCTGTCCTGCCATACCACACATGACGGATCTTTTTTCCACCACCGAGTGATTTAGTGTGTAAAGATGTGTAAAGATTACAGAGGGAAGAAAAGAAGGATTGACACACATTTCTCTCCAGTCAAAACTCTGGGTAGCACGCCCCGGGCACTGCGCTCCCTGCCCCGCCAAGCCCTGCTCCTCCAGCGTGGGAAG
>NW_010553362.1:0-1171 GCF_000687285.1 Phaethon lepturus | reverse complement strand
CCAGCGCGGGGGGCCCGGGCCTCTGCTCAGCCCACGCCGGGCTGCTTTATGGCCGCCGTAAATTACGGCCCAGCTTCCCACCCGAGCTAAACGCCTCTCGTCTCCGAGGCGCTTTTCCTATTAGCGGATCATTTTTATTGTTCCTAGACGACTGTCTGCTCTTAAAACACGAAGCCAGGGCACGTGCGCGGCTCGGCTCTGCTCTGCACTTACCTGCTGCGGGGGCACGGGGGGGACGTGCCCCCCACCCATCTGCACCTCTCGCTGCTCCCCGCAGCCGCCCCGCACCAGGGACCGGGCAGCTGCCTGGTGTCCGGGGGGAAGGGCAAGGTCAGCAGGACTTGTACCAAGGCTCTTCCAAATCCCAGTTACATACACCCCAAGAACCAGTGATTTCCAATGGCTGGGCAAGCGCTGACCTCAGCCCTATGCTGTACTGACTCACCGCTCTCACGTGTAATGAGTTGCCATGGTCTCAGCCAGGAGAGCTTTTTATCACGTTATGGGAAAGCACTTGCAGTTCCCTTTTCCAGGAGCCCTGGATATAATAAAAAGGCCTCCTCGGGCTTCAAAGCCAGAGGATTTTCATTGCTTCCCAGGCTGAGAACAAAGTGCTATTGAGCATGGCCAACAGTTGTTGTCTCTGTCCCTTGATGTGCATCAAGCATCCCATCCTCAGGGCTCAGCGGCAGTGCGGAGGGCTGAGTTCACAGGGATGGAGACGGGTTCATCCTGCCCTTGTGCTGGACCAGGACCACTCTGAGATGGGACAGAATTGCCCAGGTTTCACCACGAGCTGCCGGGGTGGTCGTGGGCAAGACAAGAGGAGCGCTGGTGGCCTGACCCAGGGGCTGGCATCACCTCCCCACTCGCCTGCACGGTACCTGCGAGACAGCGTTTCGCTGCCGCAGTGAGTAATGCGGTTTTCAGCAGGGATTGAGTGCATGACTGTGTAAATAACACAGTTAGAGGTACCATGAAACCAGCTGTTTTCATGTTAAAATGGAAATTTAATAGAGTGACAAGCAGGAGCTACGGGGGATGCAGCACGGGCTTCCTCCACCGGCCCAGGCGAGCTGCAGCTTAACGCCAGGGCGCGACCCCCCACCCTGCCCGAGGCTCAGCCCCGCTGCGATGCCCGCCCGGAGCCGCGCAGGGAGGCACGGGGGCT
>NW_010553361.1:3188-4561 GCF_000687285.1 Phaethon lepturus | reverse complement strand
GCGCGTGCACGCTCGCGGGAAGCACGCTGGGGCTCCGGGGCTGCTGTTGTAGTTTTGCTCCGTGGTTGCCAGGCAATGGCGAGCGCGAACGCCACAGCAGCGGGAGCAGCGGGGCCGAATGCTAATCAGGGGCGCAGGAGCCATCCCGGCACTCTCCGCCGGCGCTCCCCTCACCGGCCAAAGCCGCCGGGTGCTCCCGCCCTGGGACCGAAAAGCAGGAAGCACGCTGGGGCTCCGGGGCTGCTGTTGTAGTTTTGCTCCGTGGTTGCCAGGCAATGGCGAGCGCGAACGCCACAGCAGCGGGAGCAGCGGGGCCGAATGCTAATCAGGGGCGCAGGAGCCATCCCGGCACTCTCCGCCGGCGCTCCCCTCACCGGCCAAAGCCGCCGGGTGCTCCCGCCCTGGGACCGAAAAGCAAGCAGGGAGAGGAGGGCCCCAGCTTTTAAGCAGGCAGGGATCCACTGTCACCAAAACAGCCCCCAAAGGGAGCTCTGGCCAAGCCAGCGAGACGGGTTGACCCTCTTCCCAACATCGAGGTGTTGGTCTGACAGTGGTGCAAGGAGGCTGCAACCAAACCCGCAGCGCCAGCTACGCGGAGCTGGATCCGTGCCACCCTCCTGTACGTCTCGTGTGCCCATGGGGCATGGGGATGCGCCTGAGCTCCAGCTTTGGGGTAGAGCTTGGGAGCAGCACAAGGAGCAACCCTTTGGGGTGGGAAGATCTCATCCGTGTTGGCGTGCAAAAGCTTGATAGGCTCTGAGCAATCCTCACCGGGCAGAGCCAGTGGCACCCTGCGGTTCTCCCCACTGCTTCCCCTCCTCGGACACAACAGAAGCTACAGCAAAGCCCCACGGGATTGATGGCCAGACATCAGAATGGGGTGGTCAAATGCTTGCACAGGCTGTCCAGAGATGTGGTGGAGTCTCCAGCCTTGGATATGTTCAAATCCCAGCTGGACATGGGGTTTGTCCAGGACAACCAGGTGTAGGTGACCCTGCCTTGAGCAGGGGGTTGGACTGGGTGGTCTCCTCAACCGCTCTGTGCATTCTTGAAGCAGCAGAGGAACAAGCACACCAGTAACCACGGTGGGCATGGATCCCGAGGGCTCCCGGGGCGCGGCTGGAAGGCACTTGGCCACAAGAATCACCAGCGAACGGAGCAGAGCTTGCTGGAGGCTGGCGGAGGTGGTGCCTGGGCAGGAGAAGGTGGTCAGGGCCAGCAGCAAGACCCAAGGCAAGGACATGTTTTTGACCACCTCTAAGCAAGGTCCTCATGAAAAAGCGGAAGAAGTGAGCGCAGGCACACATGGTGTCACAACAGGAGCCACAGGCAGGGACCGCCCGCCGAGGGGGTTAATAAACCCGGAAGAGGAT
>NW_010553361.1:0-3169 GCF_000687285.1 Phaethon lepturus | reverse complement strand
CCTGCAAGTAAAGCAGCACAGAGCCGTCAGCAGGAGGAAGGAGGCACGAAGGCAGCGATGCCCAGCACCTTGGGGCTGGCCTGACTGTGTGCCGCAGTTCGCTGTAAGATGTAGCTGTAGTAAAAATAAAATGCCCAAGGCGTTTTGCCAAGGGCATGGACATCACAGCGTCCCGGTATGACTGGCCAGGAGCACTGCGGGAGCTCAGAGCAGCACCCGGAAAAATCCTCCCAAGCAGGGGAGCTGGCCTTCACCGACGGCTTAAAGGTGAAGAAATCAGAAAGCACTTAGGCAGCCAGTGCCGGGGGGCTGCGGGCAGCACCGAGCGTGGGTGCTGCCTGCTGTAGCAGGGTGCAGCCAAACCATCTCCCCCGGGGCAGCAGCGTGGGCAGCGACAGTGCCACCAGCTGCCTCCTCTGTCCCACCGCACCGGGTACCGCGGTCTCAGCCGGCATCCGCAGCAGGGGAAGATTATGGAAAAGTGGTCAAGGGAAGGTAAGGAAGCAGAGTGGGGTACAGGGAACATGCAGCCTGGGTCTTGGGGAAAAAAAAGAGTCCTGGCACTGAGCTGGAGCAGAGTTTGAACCAGCTCCAGTGGGAGGGGTAGAGCAGCGTGTCTAAGGGCTTTGAAAAAGTCGACTAGATAAGCCATTGAGACTGGTGCAGAGGGGACAGTTCTGGCCTTACAGAAGTGCCTGTTCTGTAAGTCCCCTGTCTGTGCCTGGGGACTGAAAGAGGCAAGGAGCTCCCAAAAACGAGCAGAAGGTGACCTGGCATTTTCCCGTGCCTTCTAGGGGGAGGAAGGACCAATTCCTCCTAAACTGATGTGAGATCTGGAGGCTTTTATTTATGCAGGTATACAATAAAAAAATCAGATGCCAGCCTACAGGCATACACTGGTGTTGGCTGATCTACGGGCTTCCAGGGAGTTGTCTGCCGGTGGCTCCTGGCACCAAGACACAGCTGGGGTCTCCAGAGAGGCTCGGCTGCAGCGCGATGGCTCAGGTCCCAGAACAAATCTGGGAGCCCCAGAAGTTCCCAGAGACCTCCTGCTGCTGCTCAGGATGCTGGGGAGACCCTGGCCATCCCTGGAGGGAGAGAGTGGAGCATCCCCCAGTTCAGAGAGTCCCCTGCAAGCCCCAAGCCCCCCCGCAGCGTGAGTCACCCTCCAGCGGGACCCGCTGCGCTGCTTCTCGCTTGCTCACTTCATTGATGACTCAGGGTTTAGGAAGCACATTTTAAATCCCTTAATGAAATAATGGAGAGAGTCATTTTTATTGGCGTGTATTTTTAAAACAAATACTTCAAGCGAGGCTTGTGCCCATCTCCACCCTTTCCTCCCGAGGCACGGAGGCGAGCGACCACGGGGACCAGCAGCGCGGGGGCATCTGGAGGGGCAGAAGCAGCCCCCACCGCACCGGCACGTGGCACCGGGCAAGGCAGCTACCAAAAAGCTGCCAGGCTACACCCTCCATCCCTCTGGCATTCACACTCCCGCTGCCGGCCGGGCCAGGAGAGGAAGATGGGACACCAGGATGCCGTCCCAGATGCCGTCCCTCAGAGCCTGGCAGTGCCCCCAATGCCCCGCTCCGCCCGGGTGCGAGCCTCCCGAGTGCCGGCCCTTTTGGATGCGGCCGGGCACCCTCTTTACTCTCTTTCCTCTGCAGAGGAAACAACCACCCGAGCAGAGGCGGCAGAAGGGGACGTTGACACCAAGCCCACGGCTCATGGGGCCCACGCTGAAGACTGCAACCAAGGAGCAGGGATTGCCTGCCGGTATGATGAAGAAAGTGTTGCCTCAAGGTCATTACCACTGCTATCCTCCGCCCTCCCGTATCAGAACACCTGAGCCAGGCTTGCACTGCCCTTGTTTTGACCGAAGGACCTCTCCGTGCAACGGAAAGCCCTCCTGCTCCTGCAGAAAAGCGCAACGGCCACGTTGAAAGTGCAGCGGCACAGGGCACACGTAGGAAATGCGGCGAGGGAAAAGGGAAGGCAACGGGACAGCAGCTTGCCTGGTGCTTTTGCACTAAAACAAGACAAACCGAGAGGCCAGAGCGGTTTTGTTTGCCATAAAGGAAAACGCCACAAGGGCCCATGCCCAGGTTCTCAAAAAGCACCTTCGCGGGGGTGTAGAAAGGCAGCCTCCCGAAGGCGTAGAGCAACACCCAGCTCTAAGGCTCGTCCAGTGGCATCAAAACCAGCGGACCCGAGCGCAGCCCAGGCACCCGGCTCCTCTCGTCTTCCCGGTGGCATTCCCAGCGCCGCCCTTCCCAGGGCAGGGCGACCACACGGCCGTACACGCAACGACCCGGCTCCCTTCGGCACTGCAAAACACGTCCCTTTTAAATACTGCGTTTTGTAAAAGACGTCAAAGACATTTATGGGCTTCTCTATTTAAAACGCGACCCACAATTTTTGCAAAGCCTTTGCAAACCTGTGAGAATCTGGGTCAACATGAAACTATTCTCTTAAATTTCACATTTCAGGCACTAAGTAAACTATTTTGCAAGTTATTTAAATCATATTTTTAACGAGCCCAAGTTACACAATGTACATAAGCTACCAGGCAGGCTTCCCTAGGACAGCTCATCTCCAGAGCCAGCCTTGCTGGTCCCAGATAAGAACTAGCACAAGAGGCTGCAGACAGAAAAAAACGAGATCGATTTAAAGGAAAGCTCTGAATCCCAAAATTCAGCCAAGCTGGGGAGATAACAGACACAGGGTTGGAAACAAGGACGCTCACAGAGGGGCTAAAGCAGAAGTGCTGTATTATTTATTTATTCACACCAGCAGACATCGATCCTGTTGTACTTTTTCCTCTCCTAAATGTTGCCAAGAGCAATCTCAGCTCATCTTTTTCTGGCCAGCATCCCTTGGGAGAAGGCACTTATTAGCAAGGCTGAAGAAGTCTCACGCAATTATTTAGGAACTACACCAGAATAATCCCCGAAGACGAGCGGCTGCTTGCAGGTGGCAGCTTTCTAAGCCATTCCAACAAAACCTGGCTCAGTAACTCCCAGCGTAATCAATGCCCACACAAACAAAAGAGATAAAGACCGAGGGACCAGTTATTTTTCCACGCTAGAAGAGGATTCTGCAAAACAGAATCCGGGTTTGGGCTGCAAACCTGCCCTCCGCGCCCGCTCCGCTGCTGGGACCTCAGCAC
>NW_010553360.1:0-5546 GCF_000687285.1 Phaethon lepturus | reverse complement strand
GGTCCTTTCCAACCTTAGTGATTCTGTAACTGATACTAATATAGTTTTTGTGAATTTTATGACTAGTGTTAGTGTTACAGTAATGATTAACTTTTACTTGTCCTTATCCTCCCTGCAATGATAAAGTTGAAAAAATGTAACTATTTCATGTAACATTAGACCTTATTTTGAGCTGGAGCCTTACTAAACATTCATTTAGATAAATACTATGAAAAAGAGGAGCTGTTCAAGCTGTAAGTAGGCAATGCCTCTTTTCTCCACCTGCCAACACTGTCTGCAAATATACCTCTATCTACTTAAAACATTAACTTTTTTGATGGGCAGATGTGCATTGCTATATTCTTTGTCTATGGCGAAATACAGCCAGGATAGCAGAGCTCTGATTTGCAGCTTGATCAGGAGATGCGGAGTACCTTTATTTGGATTACTAAGTCACTGGTGCTGGATTTTTTTTTAATTCGTCATAGACTGCGGAGATACTTGGTTTCAGCAGGAGATAATCAGGTTCCTGCAGGTAGGAAACTGACTGTAGACATCTGAAACCGCCGGCTGTGTCACATGTAAAACCTGTTACTCTTTCAGTGGTGCAAGCTGCAGGGTTTCTCTGGGGCTATTAGCAAGCCTGGAAGCTTATGGCACGGATTGTGTGAAAGCAACTAGAGAGAACCAGCAGTGAAAGAAGTATTTGGGAACAAACATAGTCCTCAGAGGAGAGAGACTCTGTGGAGAGGCAGCACATGAAACAGAGAGAGAGTACCCTGCCTGCTGTAGTTCTCCTGACAACACTATGAGAAAAATAGGACTGCCTATACGTTCCCTGAAAAGAAACCAGGAAACCAAAACCAAAGAAGTGTTTCAATCCTTACTGGCAAAAACATGTTGGCAAGTCCCAGGACCCAGTGAATGGTGATAATCATCTCACTGACTTTTTTCTACGGTCTGAACCAAAGGCTGGGAGCTGACATTTTTCTTCATGGTAGTTGTCCTGTGTGGAGTAAAATCAATGTTAAGTTTGCTCCAGTAAGAAACTTTGAAGCGTGGTATTGTGCAGTACAGTTTAACTCAGACAAATGCTGATAGGCATATGAGCTTCCAGGTGAACTTCTGCAGGAAGTTTGCTATGCAGTTTGTACAGTAAATTCAACCCATCGTTCTCTGCTGGAAGGGACTATTGTAATGTTCTTCCCATACTTTACATCTGAATCTTTGCAGAGACTGCTAAGCTTCAGCAGTGGAAGAAAATGCATACCTCCCCTTATGAGCCATGGTTGTGACTGCCCTTGCAGCTACACCCAAGGAGCTTGGAGGCCAGCAGGACCACCAATGCCATGCAAGCTGTGATGCATCTCTGTGGATTTCAGTAGGATTTTAGGTCTTTTTGCTGGGGTAATTGTGGCCAAATATATGGAGAGAGAGCATGTTTGGCTCACAATAGAAATTTCTTTTGAAGTACAAACATGAAAATTCCGAGTACTTTGGTACTGCTGTCAAGTAATGTTATATTTTACAGATCTTGTTGCTTTCTCATTCATGCAATGAATATGTGATTTTTTTGTAATGATTTTGTAATGTAAAAGAAAAAAGAAACCCTATGTGAATTAAAGTTTCAGCTTCTGTCTCAACTCTGCCCTCATTGCAATGAGTAAAACTTTTGCTATTTAAATATTTTTTCTTTGTAAATTATGTATCTTTAAATACTCTTAGGGTCTGTTAGTTCAGTAATAAGCATTATAGAAATATACATTAATATTTTATATACAGTTTTCAAATTACTGGTGTAACATTCAGATATGAGAGTTCTTTTATTTTGAGATACAAAACCCTCCTTTTTATTTACAATTGTTTTTTGCTATAAAGTGAAAATTTTTTTTTTCTTCCAAATGCTTACTTAAGATTGAAATAAAAGCATCCCATAGTAGGATCTCTCTGTATACATAACATTTTATGAGCTTGTTTGTTTTCGTATTTTGAATGCTGCCTGGTATGCCCAGCACTACTCAGTTATCTCATTGCTAATAATCAGCTTGGCTTCTGGATACATTTTACACAAATACAGTGTCTCAAAGGCAATTCCATTGAAGAAACTAAAGTATAGGCACAAAAATTTGGGCTTTTGGTATGAAGAAGTTATATGCCTGGGTGCTTCAGAAGTCATCCAAACCTTCTTCTGTGTAATGGCACCTCTAGGACACCTAGGAAGCTAGCTTTCCTGTGGACCTTGTGACTTTGAGAGCAAAACTCACACTTCCCTGACTATAGTAAACTTCTCCCTGAAATATTGGTTCATTGCTAGCTCAACCCTCACCCTCCACTCTCTAGGACATGTTCTGGAGAAGCATGATGCCCAGATCACCTGTCTTCAGCGGAAATATTTTCGAGTCCTATTTAGAGTCCTAGAATATTTCAGATCCTAATCCTATTGTAGAAGAGAAATTATTCAAATCTGAACTGTCCTAGACTTCATTAATTTTAATTAAGTTGCTCTTGGTTGCTTATGGCACCGTGATCTCTGAGAGTCTTAGCCACAGCTAACTGCTGTACGTGCTGTATGTCCTGCCTGTGAGAACCTCATGAGGGGCCCAAGCCCAAGCCGATGGGTAGGTGTGGGCCTAGGGGAAGAAGGTTAGTGTGTCATGCAGGGCACCCCTGTGGGGACAGTGAATTGTGTATCTATCTGATCTAACTGTGCTGGAACCCAAGGTCTGACCCAAGGCAGGCACATTTACAGCTGCAGCAGTTGCATTTACGGATTAATCTTTGAGTATTCGGAAATATATATATACACACACATATATACTTGTTTAAACTATAAACATTAAGTTAAAGAGCTAAGTTGCTGTGATGAGCAATCACTGAAGGGAAACCCCTTGACTATTGTATTCTGTAATTTGGCTCCATGCAGAATGATCCAGAAATTAAAGTACTCCTCAAGCTCATTAGTGCTCCCTGCGATCCCTGAATCTAACTTCATATTTGGCAGCAATTCCCAGGTAAGCACAGGCTACTGTCCCTTACTCCATCCTGACGGACTCAACCCAAAGCAAATTCATTGAGTGACCAGTTAGATGAACAAAGAATGAGAATGTGGCTATTGCATTGAGTGGTGACAGTCCTGAGACCGATGAACCTCAAATGCGTTTCAAGCATGTGCCTACCCACCACCATTTGTTCTTGCAGCCATAATTCCCTGCTATTGAGATCTCTCATCAGATCTCCCAAGCTCTGCAGTATGAAGCCAGGTGAGTGCTTGGATAGACATCTCTGCAACATGCTGTGCTCTCAGCAGCAATAGCAGTAGCCGATAACCTTCCACTGAGTCAGCAGTGGATAGGTGTACAAGCAGGGTATTTTTTTTTTACGTACTCCATCAGCTCATTTACTGGCAACTGATTTGAATTTATTTATGCGTTGCTTTGCATTTTCTAATATTGGCCATACTAGTTAATGCCAGTTCCTGAAGCACCTGACTTTTCAAGTCAGCTTTCCAAATGCTAGCTGCATAAGGACTGTTTGGCCTCCAACATACGGCAAAAAGGGGTGCACTCAGTCAAGCATGGCTGTTGAAATATGTTTGTAGGTTTTTCTGTAAAATTTGTAATGGTATGAGACATTTAAGAGCCTCCTGTTTGTAGGAAAAAAAAAAAGCCTATAATGCTTTTTGAATAAGGAAGTGATGGCAGTCCTAATATCTGATGCAAAACCCATCTGATGGATTCATGTCCTGCAGTTCCGACTGGGCAGTGTTTGCTTTCATTGTTTTTTTTTCCCTATGGGGTGTAGTATTTGTTTATGATAATTTCACTTATTTGGTGACTGCTTGCTGGATGGCTGCCGTATTCAGTGCTAGTAGTGACTGTATTTCTGTGGTAACTGCAACATAGAAATCTGTTACTTGTCTCACAGAGCACTCAGGCACGTCAAGTCCACATGGTATAGGGTATCACAAAAGCAAATAAAGTGTCAAAAAGACGTGAGTGACCTATCTTTAAAGCAGGCAAGCAAAATTGTGCTGAGGTCTGTGCTCCTGCATCTGTGCTGCTGTCGGTAGACACCAGTTCACACTTTGTCTAACAGTCAGTTTGGAGCTTGTGAATTTCACGCTGTAGTCATCGCTGCGTCTGTAACTCTGATAACTCCTAGGAAGCTCATCCTTCTCCACGTGGTCCTGAGAGTAAAGCAAAAACCCCTCTGACAGTGGCTGAGCAGATGTTGACGTCCCCAAAGCTTCATCATTGGCTCAGCTCCCTCTTCCAGTTGCCCTTTTGGATGGAGAAATGCGTGCTGCGGCGGCTGAAGGGTAAAATATCCAGCTTAGAAAGTAAAGATTCCTTCTCTACTGCAAGCAGGAAAAGCTGTGTCGCCGGAGAGTCAATCCACACGTGGGCTGAAATCCTGCTTCTACTGAGCTCCCATGCTGCAGGACTGTAGGACAAAAAGTGTTATTTCATTATTAATGAGTGGGTGTCCACAACTGGTGTCTCGGCTGATAAGGACCTTCTTCCACAGTTTGTGGGCTGACGACTGTGGCTATTGAGGTGAATAATCTGTTTTTAAGTACTCACTGGTTTGCTTCACTGTTCAATACACAACTGGAAGCATTTATCATTTATGAGAAGCACATACTTGTAGCTTTTCTTTTATGTTCCACATTAAAGCGCTTTGCATATTTATTAGCTGATGGTAGTGAGCATTATATACTTCTCATTTGTTTGTGGTTGTCTGTGTTTCCTGCTGTTAGCAGTCCAACAGAAAGCCGAAGGGGTAGTGGCGCTTGGGCTTTTCCATTGGATTTTCAAAAGAACATTAAATTCACACAGAACTAGTTTCAAAATATGGAAGTTTACTGCTGCTGATCAAGGAGAACTAGGCAAAATGATTGAAACACACCTTGTGTGTGGCTGCCAGTTTTTTTTTCTTTTTGTAGACTTTCAGTCACATCGCATTTCGCACTATCTATTTCTCATTTCCCACTGAAAAAGGAAGTCGTCCTTTTCCAACACACTGCTGATCCCCATTTCAAGGCCGGTCAACTCCAGTGCTTGCTTCCTGCAAGGTTTTGCACAAATGTATATATTTTTTTTGTGGTGGAGAACGTAATAGTGAAGCCAGCGGGTGCTACGTTTTCTTTCCCGCTTGCACAACAAATGGGATGAGACTGCTCCTCCTTAATGGACCTCTCTATTTCCCTGAGGAAACAAGTTTCCAAGAATTGCAGTCTTACACGAAGTTGTGTTATGTTTTCTTCTGTTTCCTTACAGTGCACCCATCTTATTTGGTAATTTTGTTGTATCTATAACAAAATATACCTACATATGCATTTCACAGAGTCCTCCTGCGGCAGGCTGCGCTGGGACACTCCGCAGACCCACGCTGTGGGCAGGCACGTAGCGTGGGGACTTCGCTCCCCGCCGGCACCTGAGGGGATGTCCCCCCTTTGCGGGACACCGGGCACACTCCCACACCAATACCGGTGGCTCAGGTGCACTCAAAACAGGGCAAAGCACGCCTGTGGCGGGGAGGGCCGGCAGACGCGCTGACCGCTTCCC
>NW_010553359.1:0-11554 GCF_000687285.1 Phaethon lepturus | reverse complement strand
TGTGATTCTGTGACTAGTTAAAATTCATCTCAAACTATTAAAAATGATTTGATGAAGCTCCACAGCAACCTTAGAGGAGATGCGAGTGCTCCACAAATCTCCCACCAGCTGTGATGTGTTTTGGAGCCATTCAGCCCAGGCTGGAATAAACCTTTTCAGAAGCTAGTCGGTCTGCATTTAAAGCAGTTTATATATGTGAAAACTATCCACAAATTCAGGTCAAAATGTCTAACTAATTTCATCTGAAAAAGAGACAAAAGTATTTCATCTAAACATTAGAGTTTTGACACACGTACTTTTTAAATATCCAAATTTAAATTAACTGCAGGTTGAATGATATATACCTGAGGTACAAGGAAGTCGCTCTTCTCAGTAAAAGTACAAACAAGACGTGAATTTTGGTGAAGAGAAAGTCCTTCAGCAAATGAATGACAGGTCCAGAACAGAAAAGCAGAATGACTGACTCCTAACCTTCTATCGTTGAAAACAATGAAGGGTCTGGACAGTTCTCAGGTCTTAAAAAACAAGCATTTAAAAGATTTATCTGAGCAGTACTCCATAATTCAAAACTGGAGAGTGTTAAGGGAAAAGCTACAAAAACATATTAAGGGATTAGAAAGTAGGACCGCAGAGAAAGATCTGTGGAGGTCAAACTACTTAGTTTATCAAAGAGAAGGTGAAAGGGGAACTTTGATCACAGTTTAAGAACCTAAAAGGATAAGGAAAATCTGCTATAGCAAGCACTTCAATCTAGAGATGAGCATATATCAATTTCCAGGGGTTACAGGTGGAAAAGTGCCAGAATCACACAGGAAAAAAGAAACTCTTCAAGTAATGGTGTGGATAATTAATGACTGCAGAAAATTACCAAAGGTTCTCATAGATGCTCTGTTGCCAGAGGTCTTTAACACAAGACTCAGTGTTTCTCTGCAAGAAATGTTCCAGTTCAACCTGAGCTATTGGGCCTGAATTACCTCAGAGAAATCCCACAGCCTATATTGTGCACGGCTCAAACTAGATGGACCCAAACTTTGATTAACCCAAACTCTCCAGGTATAGAGTATTTCCATTAAAATACCTGTTATGTGCCAAGGGCCAGCAGCAAGTAGGCAAACATTCTTACTGCTGCTACAGGAGCTATATTACTCCTTTCTGAACAGATTCAGAGAGAAGCATCTGGTGACCAATTCCTGTGCCTCAAAATCAATCTCTGGATTGAGAGTCAAAATCAAACTCTGGAAAGGTTTCCACAGGGTCAGGGACCACATCTGATCCAACCTAAGTAACAAAAATAATTACCATGTTCAGAAACATGCAGGTTGCCAAAGTATGCTCCTCTTCCACGACTCGGTCCCTTGTCGTCTCCACCACCCAAAAACACCTCTACTGCACAAGCAGCACGCTGGCTGAGCTCTGGTATGGTTTGCTAAGTAAGTTTCCCGGTGGCGGTTGCACAATTGGCCATCACCAGCTCCATCCAACTCAAACTGCATTCCACTTGATTGATTCATTAAGGTAATCACTACTGTCATATCATGTGCTCATTACAAACAAAACCAAATTATTCAAAATACGTTTTCCCTTCTGAGCACCAGTATCAAATATATTAATCAAAAGTTGGTTGGCTGTTTCAGTCGCTCGTTATCTGTGTGCCATTTATATAATGAAAAGCAAATGAACAAGCAACTCACCATCAGTCAGCTCTTTCATTTTTCCATGACGAGTTCTACAATTTGTAAATTAAACAAGCAGTGGTGCTCCTGATTTATATGAGGAAGGTTTTGACCAAAAATATATTTCATCCATGGGCAAATCTGCTGTTCATCCAACAACTTGGCAATTTTCAAGAACTCTGTCAAAGGCTATTATTGATGGTAGAAGGCAAAACTGGTATGGGGAACACAAAATTTTCACATTATACACAAGAGAAATCACACCAGCCATAATAAAGTTATTATCTAAGAGTGAAAAATGCTTATATTTGAACTTGATCTAAATTCAAAAAGCACCCTTTGCCCAAAGAAGCACTTCATATACCACATCTTATCAGGTATGTGCAAAAGTAGCATGTAAGTGATTTATATAAATTTCTTTGGACTATACCCTGAATTTGGTATCCATTATTAGCACAGCAGATGATTAAGGTCTGCAGGCTACGTAACAAAGCAATGAAGCAGTGCCATAGCAGTTTAAATCAGAGCAGCTGTGAATAATTCCCATTATGTCAGCTGTGTGTTTCTGGCAGCTGATGCACCATCATCCAGGTCTCCAACTGCGTGTCAGCCTTCTCATTTAAAATCCACCCAAGAGATTCAGCTAGATACCCACAGAAATTTCTTAACTGACAGCGATTCCCTCTATTCTGAAGATTAGCAAATTAAAAGAATTGTGTGAGTGACTATTCCCTCTAAAGAGGAAACATTCATTCTTTACAGAATTAAGTCAATGCATTATTTATTTCTTGCCATGGTACTATTCGTGTTTCTTCAAAATGGGATTCAGGGCAGGAGATGCTCCTAAAAGCCCATCGGGATACCCTAATTTGCTGCAGGTGTTCATTGTTTTATACAGCTCATTTTACACCATCCTTTGATTAGTCATAATGAGTTACCTTCGGTGCAAAAGGTGACGTTCTTTGGTTCCTCTGGCAGCAGCAGAATACAGATTTCCAATTATCTTTGGCCTCGTGGATGTCAGAACTAGCTGCACGAGCAAGCAGAGACTGTTGTATCACCTCGGGTAGACCAGTGTACGTGGTCCTCAGGGTTTCCGCGGCTCTGCCTGCCACGTCCAGGAGCAAGACGTTGACTATCCAGCAGCCTTGCGCCATTCACACGCCAGGCTGTCCTGCAAGGAACGTACCTGCAGACCAGAAGAAAAGGACAGCCAAGGGCTTGCACGCTCCGATCCGCTGCGGGGCTGGCAGCGGGGCACACCGCCCGCCAACGCCAAGAAAGCAAATACAGCACGTCGTCTGCACGCCTGCCCGTGCAGGGAGAGTTGCACTTTTGTGCCTTAAATGACGTTATGTTTCCATTTTCCCAATTTTTGACACAATCTACAGAGCGGCAGACTTCGAGTGAGGGAGAGAAGCGTCGAGAGGGTGAGCGTGAAAGTATTGCAATAAAGAGGGATGAAATGAAGAATAAAAGAGATGGCCCGATGTGATAGATTGGCTGTCCTATCAGCCATGATAGTTTTTCTACCAATCATCAGAGCTCCTGCCTTGAAGACGAATTGCCCAATTCATCTTCCCGGGAGCACCACGGAGACCCCGAGGGAAGAGGAGAGGCGGCCGGGAGCAGCCGCACGTGGGGCCAGGAGCCGTGATGGGAAACAACGGGGGGGTTGCCCTGTTGGCACCCACGATGTGTGCAAAACAGTACTGGCAAATTGTTATTTTCTACTGCCGTATTATCATCCTCTCACATCTAATACGCAAATTATTTGAGGGAAATTAATTACAGCAAGAACCAGGGCAATGCTAACAGATACCCACATTAGCAGCACGGCGAAACGCACCATGGTGCTCCTACTCATGCTGGCTGGGAGTGGCAGCCCGTTCACCAAGTGTCGAAAACAGAGTGCTTGTCGCTTGGCTAGTCCCATCTGCAGCGATATTTCTTTGCCTTTTAAGACAATTGCTTGTTTTTCAGGGTTATCTGTGAAGCAACAGATCTGAACTCTATTAACTCTATGCCTGACACATTGTTTATAAAATATCCTGAAAGCTTCATCCCTTCATGTTGAAGGCTTCCTTGGAGAAAGAAATACCCAAAGAGCTGTAAGTCATGTAATTATTATAAATGAAACTATCCAGCCATAAAGCATATTCTAACACTATTCATATTGTTCAAAGGAAGAGAATAATAAAGTAGCAAAGCTTTGTTTAAACTTTCTTTTTCTAATATAATCCAGAGACATCCTACACTATCATCAGGGCCATGATATTACCAGACAAGGTTAAACAAAATGCCAGGCAGTTAAATTGTACTGTGAAGTACCTAGACAAAGGGTATTTTTTACAAATAGATGTGTAAATAACACTCTTCGGGGTTACAAAAAAAAATTATTTAGGAGGAGGAGGCATTTTGAACTCAGTAACCTGATATCGTCTGTCATAACAGGAGACCATAGGAGCTGTCTTAATTGTCACAATATTTAAAGTCGTTTGAATGCGTGTTTGATTCATTAAATCATTTAATACATATACAGGTATGTCCATACACTATGTACATGCACTATCTGTGGAACATCAATACCACATAGCTCAATGGTAGATTTAGCCCTGTACCCTGTTTTCAGCACTAGCCAATTAGGGAAGTCAGTAAGACCAGGGCAAGTGTGTACGGAGACTTCCCTGGGAAACTCTTCAGCCTCCTCAGTGTTGCAGCATAGGGATACGAAGTGATTCTTCAACAGTCACATACCTCTGTAGTCTTTGCCCTTTAAAAAAATGCAATCCTTTGGTGCAAGTCATCTTGGGCAAGCGATGGATTAACGAAGAAAAGCATCTGAGGTTACGATGACAGATTTGCAGTTTTCCCTTCTTACACAGCATTGGAAATTAATAGCAGCTTCACAGTCACCATGGCCCTTTCTTGAGGGGAAAAAAGTCTAATTCCACTTTAGGAATTAGAGCTTAACAAATTTTACTTTAGGAAAACAGCTGAAACCTTGATGTAAATAGAGAAAATTATGCAGGTTCTGAAAAGAAGAGATTAGCTAGGAATCTTTGAAATAAAAAGGGAAAATTACGCAATATAATTTATTTAGACTTTCAAGCCTCTTTTACAGAGCATTACAAGAAAGCACCATAAAAAACAAATTTTCAGAGGGTAAAATGAAGCTATGTTGCAGCTAGAATCCAGTTAAGACAAAAAAAAAATGAGTAGGAGTGAACAGCTGATATTCAACAAGGCAAGCAGAGAGGTTTCCCAGAACAAGTACTTGCATTTAATATACAGTTGGTTTGGGAAAACACTTTAGAGATAAATGCATGTCTGTGCGTAAGTAATATATCTATTTTCCTTGTCAAATTGACTCATCATACATGAACTTTCTCTGTTCATATGTGATGAAGAAAAGCCTTTCATCTTTTTGACCACTGAAAGAGAGAAGAAAGCATACTTTTACAAAGTTTTCCTTTTTTATATTAGTATATAAGACACACAAAAAAAAACCCCAACCAGCCACCTATTGGTTGAGAATGCTCAGTCCTGGTGACTGCAGGCACATGAAGAAACCATGGCACATCTTCATTTGTTAATTCCAAGCCTGAGCAGAAAGGCCACACTGGAACAGCCAAACTGTTCAAAGAAAAACAGCACAGATGTGTTGTGGGAAAACACGCTATGACCAGTGCATTCCTTGGAAGAAAAACATGCAGTACTACTTATGACCAAGTCATTAAAAAAACACCTAATAAAGGTCATTATTGTCTTTATTCTTTAACTCTTTATTGTTGTGATTATTCTGATCTCTCCCTTGAGAATTATTTCCAAGGTAACTAGTGAGAGGAGAACAAGTCACGTGCACTGGCTGGCTTTCTACTTGTTTCAAAGGTAAGATCACCACCTCTTGATCTTCAAGCATAAGGGCCAAAAGAAAAGCAACAGTTTATAAGAAATTACTGTCAACTGATTCATAAAACAGCTGGAACTGCAAGATCTATTACCACCCCACAGGCAGAGCTGAGTGTTGAAGGCAGACAGCTGTATTCTTCAAACTGAGAGCGCACACATGCCAGGGTAGTATTCAAAAGAAGAAGGGAAGAATCAAGCATAGCTAACTAGAAGTACAAAGGCAAGAGGTTCAAACAGAGACACTTACATTCTGCCTCCAACGGTTAGAAAGTAGACATGAAAGAGCAACAGATGAAAACAGACTTGGAAGTCTTCAGAAAAGGAAGCATTTTACTGGTTCTTTTTCACTTAAAAACAATTCACTGAAACGCCTTGTTTTAACTTTAACGCCTTTTGTTTTAACTGAAACGTGTTAAAACAAAACACATTCTCACCTCCTGGCTAATTGCTTAGGTCAAAAGAGGTAATCTTAAAGCTTCTCTACCATGCTGCACTAAGATTACTTCAGGTGACTACATCCTGCTTCTAGCTGACGTATCTCAGTCTATTCCTCTGCTCTTGGGCTGGATGCTGGACTAACTTTAGTCTAACATTTCAGCAGAAAAGCCATCAACAGTGGGACAGTTCGGTCCAGTTGTGTGGGAAACATTTCTTGCAGAGTCTGCAATCATCAACCTCAGTCAGGGTAAAGAAACCTACTATAGAATGACCCATCAGTGGCCAGATCAAAACATGGTTGTACCAAGCCAACACCAGACCTTGTCTTTTTCGTCTAGAAATATCACATCAGCCTCAAAGTACTTTTTCTGTTTAAGAAGTTTTTACTTCACCCTTGTCCCGCCCTGTTGCAAATGCCTCCTTGCCCACATGCCTTGAACGGGGCAGGGCATGCTGGAGTCTTCACAGGAACCATCCCAGCCTTTCAGCTTTAAAGTGTTTTCTGAATTACAGTTCTTAACATTTTTAGAGAGCAAAGTATTTTGCGTATGAGCATGCAGAAGTTATCATCACCTTGTCTGCTAACACCAACCGTGTTATTATAAAGCCATTTGCACAATTCTTCCACTCCAGGACTGACACCATAGTCTCATGACACCTGACATCCATTTCACTCTCCGTCATCTTTCTCCCCCCCACCAGCTGTGATATGATCTACTTAGGTTATTTGTTGCCTCTTTCATTTGTAGCTTGTTTAAGATTATTGCTAGATAAATGTATGTACACACACACACATATACGTTATTCACATCTTTTCCCTATGGGTACCTACAGCTCGCTCTGTTGATCTTTTCTCCTCTTCACCTCTGCTTTCACTTTTCCTTATCTTTGCTTTCTTGTGCTGCACTTTCACCCCCTCCCTATTCTCTCCCTGTTTTCTCAAAAATATTCTCTTCTCACAGCTACAGGCAAAAAAAAGCCAGAAGGCAAGAGCAAAAAGAGACCTTTCACTGCAAGAGCTGAAAGGGTGACTGCATAAGAGGTGTTCCTATTGCAATAAAATACACCGTTTGCTACAGCTCTCTCCCTTTGCTACTTCACATGTTGTGGAATAGAAGGGCATTTTAAAAAATGATCAAATTAATCCAAGTATTCTTGTGGTTTAGTAAAGATTTGTACAGATTTCTCAATAGTCACCACGATGTCAGTCCTACTAAGAGCCATCTTCACAGGATCAGCACATGAGACTCATTTGCTGTAATAATGCCTTTAGGTTGTGATAAATAAACCAGATTCCGGACTATTTAAAGCAAATGTTCAACCTCCAGAAAAACACTGAAGTCAGCTGAGGGAAATAACATCAGCAGCACAGTGGGAGGCAATCTGCTCTTTGAGTTAGCGCTGGGCAAAGGGCCATGGCACTTTTTTGTTTTCCCATGTATTATTCTCATTGGAGAGAACTTTGTGGCCATCAGTGTTTATTAAGCTATTATATTAATAATAGCTTTTAGCAGGAGAGTTCTTGACTGACTTTTGAGCCAGCTCCAACTAAAAATTGTGTGTTGTTTCAGTTGGAGAAAATATTCTTCTCTCTGTTACGCTCAAAATATTATGCTTTATTATCAAGGCAAACCTCACAACATGTTAGTGAGGAAAAAGGCTTTTTAAAGAAGATAGCAAGTCTAATAATTAATTTCTGAACATCACCAGCTCAAGCAGATTCATGGCACTCTCTGCATCACTTGTACTTCCTTCTACCTTTCTCCTCAAACCGTTGAATATGTAAGCAGGGAAACTTTAGCTCTTAGAAAGTTTTGAAATATCATTTGATAGAAGCAACCTGGGAGACATCTGACATCAGTTAGTTTTTTCAAATTTCAGAAAGAGGCAGCACCGTATTATCAGTCCTGTCTCGTGAATCAATGACATGTTCAATCCTGAGGAAGGAGCTTGTCCTGTAAGTCATAACTCATCAGACAAAATACTCCTTTAGGATCAAAATGAAATTTAGACCTGGAAAGAACGTTTGAAACCTCTCTTTTCAATAGGGCAAAGATTACCTGTGCAGAACTATTATGTGAAACAAGAAATTATTGTACTATCTTGCTCTGCTGTGGGGCAATATTTCAAATAATATCAAGGTCCTGAATGGGTTATTTTTTTCTGTGTAAACATTGGAATTTACTCCTGTTACAGACTCACTACACAACCCAACTTCACAAGACATATATTTACTCAGCCATATGAAAATCTGGTGTCATAGGAGTGACTTTCAGGAGTACCACACTCCCACATTTGTCATCACAATTTTAATTATGGGAAACTTAAACAAAACAAAACTCCCATTATACAGACACCCTAGCCCTCATATTGCAACATTTCACTTCTGTCTGGTTTTGCAGCTGCTGTGTTTTCTGCTTTCCTTGTGTCTTTCTGAGACCCACCCTTTACAGCAGGCACTGTACAAAGAAACCTTTACCAGGAATTACTGGGGGGTGTGCATGCATGCATGTGGATGTATGCATGAGTGTATCTTAGAGCCCCAGGTTGCATCTGGAACAGGTTTTTCTTTATATACATTTTCTGAAAAGTCCTGATGTCCTAGGACTTATCAAGCATAGTCCTGAAAACTCTTTGAGTTCTTCCTCAGCTTTTCTTCCCATGTACCTCACCAGAAATTCTGGTTTGAGTTTTGAGCATGGTCAAGTTTTAGCACTTAAGCAACAGCTACGTGGAAAGCCTCTTCCAGCAAGCTGACACTTCTATGGGACATGTCATCATCCTCTTTCTCCCCCTCCTCTCCATTAGAGCTACCAGCTGATCTAAGTTCTCCTCCCAGATTACCATCAGACCAGCCATGCCTCATAGCGTTTGTACAAACTAACACACCCGTCTAACCTCTAACTTCTCAAAATTCCCATGGATGACTTCTGATTTCAAAAGACTGAAAAGAAAATTGCACATCCAGCAGAAAGGATGCTGCTCTGAGAATTAGGAGACCTGTACTGGGTGTTTTTTTTGTCTGACACATATCCCTTCTGTGCGCCTTTAACAAACCACTTCAGCTGTTTGCTTCTCTTTCCGCTGCCACCCTCGGTGTGAGGAGATGGTGTTTGCTGGTAGGCACAGCCTTCCTCCACAGACGGGGCAGGAAGACATCCATCCAAGTTCATGGGTGAAAACACATTACAGACCCCGAAGAAAAGTGGCAAATCTAATGACGGTGCAAATCCTGAGCAGCACTGTGATACAGCATGCCAAAAGCACTAGGAAAACAGGATCTCACGGCATTGCCCCCAGACATTTTCTCAAAGCAGAAAGGACCAGTACTGTAGTAAGAATTGCGATGTGAAGTAATGACATAAAGTCTCTTGACATATAAATATCTCTTGACAAATAAATGACATTATGTCATTTACTTCTCTAATGAAGTAAAGTCTCTTCTGAACAGACTCATTAATCCCCATGTACTGAACTGCGGCAGGGCCACGCTCTGCAGCAGTAAGATGGAGGGCAAGGAGAGGTTACCCACACCTTTCAACAACCTGCACATCCCGCCTTTTGCCCTATCAATACCAAGACACACAGTTACTTTCTGACTTTGCGCTACTTAAGTTAACAATTACTACTGAAGTAATTTTTTTAGGTGTTGAGGTCAGCAAAGCGCTAGGAAGAATCATGGCTAATGAGCGAGCCATCACGACCGTAAAATGAAAAGTGCTGTAAGGCAGTGGAGAGTTTCATATTAAAATCGGCCATCAATTTACAACTTCCAAACGGTATCTCTCATTTCATTAAGGGTAGGATTTTTGGTTTAGTAGTTTGTAAAGGACTAAAGGCATGCAAGCTTTTGAACATAGTCTAATCACCTGCAAACACATTCTGAACTCACTGTGTTAGTAAGCAAAAAGGGCTTATAGTTTCACTTTCTAACTTTGCTTGTACTTCTAGCTCTTAAACAATTTTGATAACTAGTTTCAGCGAGTTATGTACATGTCAACTCTCAAGCAGTAATTTCTCAGAATGAAATGTGTTGTGCAAGTAAGGGTTCAAGATAGGCATTTTTGCAGTCCATATTCGTAATTTCAGTTAAAAGCAACCTGTTGCAGCCACAGCTGCTGTAATCCAAGAGTGGGTCTGGACTAGGGAAAAAAGGAAAAGCATTTTTGACCACCTGGAGAGCTCGGTCTGTTGGGCATTCGCATCACCTCTGCAGTGTTTGTGCTATTGCCCGGCAAGTCCCTCGGGAGCTGCAGTCTCTCCAGCCCAGCCCGGCGCTCGTGTGCTCATCAGAATGAGCTGATGTCACCATAGACACGCAAAAAGCAAAATTCTCCAAGTATAGTAAGTGGTGATGTCAAGCAGGTGGCTCCAGTCTTTGCTCTGTTCTTACAACTCAAGTAAATACCCACAGCAGTTTACATCCAGTTCTAGAGCTGTGTCTTGAATGCTGCAAATTGAAAGGGTTTTCCTGATATTTTCATCCTAGACTATCTAGAGTCAACGCATTTTAGTCCCAAAGTGCTGCCCTGCTCCCACCAATCACCCCAAAACATAACCAGCCTGTTTCATGGAAAAAATCAGCCAAGCAAGGATCTCATGATGCACTTTGTCACTTCCATCAACAATGCAAGTTCAGTTTGCAGCATCTAAAATGGTAAAAATAATAATAATAGAGGCAGTAATACAACTGACATTTAAAAGAATTTGATTGATGGTAGAGCCTGCGGGGAAAAAAACATGGATCTTCAGAAGGGGTAGGAATACTGCTCGCTGAAATCAAGACTTTGAGACTTAAAGGTCTTAATCCTGGAGAAGAAAAAAATAAAAAAGATTAAAATACTTCCTAGGACTTTTTTTTTCCTACAGAACAAAAAAAAAAAAAAAAAAAAAAAAAAAGTATTTTTTTTCCTACAAAAAAAAAAAAAAAAAAAAAAAAAAAAAAAAGAAAAAACAAAAACCCAATAAGAAAAAAAAAAGTGATGCTATTGAGGATGCAGTTTCGAAATGGTGAGAAGTCCTAAAAGCCATAATATATTCTGACTAGAAAACAAATTGTCTCCATGGTATTATAGGATTTAAAACAAGCGGATTTTGTCAGTGGATTTAGCAGGATGAATCAGGTAAATTGGAGGCTGAATCATCACTATATCCCCAGGCATCTGCAGTGAAATAGAAAGGAAAGGAAAGGAAAATGAAAAATTAGAGAAGCACCTAGAGGATGTTCAGGAAATCACAGGCACACACAATACTGATGTGGAACGTTTGCATCAGGTTTTTTAAGGACCGGTGGTATTTGGGAGCTTTGAAGGGATACAGCAAAGGGGCATCTAAGCATCCCAGAGCAGAGGTCAGCGAGACTTGGACCGCCACAGAGGAACCGCAAGAGAAGCTGGAAGAGCAGACAGGACCTTTGTGTAAGTGGTTAGATGGAGATAACTGAAATCTCCAGAACGTATGAAGAAGGAACCTGAACTAACTCCACCAGCAGCGGGAGAGCTGCACCTCATCCCAGGTTTAGGGCAGGTGAA
>NW_010553358.1:2842-12018 GCF_000687285.1 Phaethon lepturus | reverse complement strand
GTTGTTGTGGCCGAAGTGTAGGACCCTGCACGTTTAAAAGGGGGCTCTTGAGTATAACTGTTGAAAATAGCTTTAATCTAATGACTGTATCTACAGCTTACTAGTGTCATGAAGAAAGTCGACCCAAAATATTTTGATATGAAACCCTGAATTTTATACTGGAAACAAGTAAACCCAAAGACACTTCCTTCTGCATGGTCACAAGTGGTCTAGTTACAGAATTGCTCCAGTCAGCATAGCTATTTGTGTTACCAGAAGACAGCAAAGCTGGGCCATGAACCACCTGCAAATTCAGGATGGGTTGTTGAAGCTTTCTGTGCTCCAAAGAAGATGACTGTCTTTAACATACGTAGGGCACTTTTAAAAAACATTAATAAAAGAATAGCAAAAGGCATTTCTGAAGGTATGAATTAAAAAAGAATAAAAAAAATCTGACTTCTAGTGGATTTCCCTGTCTTCATCCCTAGTCAGTTTTCCCAGACTCCTGAAACACAGCTATTCTGCACAGCCTTATTTCTTTTCTTAATATCAGCTTACTAACACTGATGTTTTTTAAGTTGAATCAAACTTGCATCAGTTTTGGGGGATGGCTATTCTAATATTTCATGTTTTGAGATCAGTATTTCTTAGTTTTTATTCTGCTAAAATAATCTTGAGCATTAAAAGTATAAATCTCAATGCTTAGTTGATTTCATTTCCAGACATTTTGTCCTTTAGCAGTACTCCTTCACGTCAACCTGCATTCATTCAGAGCCCTTGGCTTCTCTGGCCAGACTCTTGCTCTTAATCAAACCCTGCTGTGTCTTCACTGACGTGGTTTGACAGGCCTCTGTTGACATCTGAAGGAGAATCCTTGAATGTTTTGAAAAGGACCATTGCTCATTGCTCCACAGAGGTAATCAGGGGGACATGCCCCTTTAGCACTGAAAGGATCATTTTCCCTTTCACCACAGTCCCTTCCCCCTTTTTGTACAGCAAGGAAGTTAATTGTGCTAGAAAGCTGAGAAAGGACCTGGTTCACAGAACCCCCGGGGAAAAAAAAAGGGCAGATTTCCTTATTGAGGAAAATATCTACTTTGGGACAAAATACCTAAACCTAACTTACTGCAATACAAGCCTTTGTTTCAGAACACAGCTTTCCTGGAGGGCAGAAAGACATCTCAATCCCCAGTAGAATTTCCTCTTAAATTATTGCATAGAACAACCCTTATAAAAGCAGAAGCCAGAAGGCAGACTTTGATATAATCTTTTTTCTAAAGTGTTCTGATGTCCTAAAATATCAGCATGAGCTGCCATGTGGTAAGCATTTTGGAAAAATTATCTGTTTATTTTGAAATGTAAATAAAAATAGGTGGCCAAATATTTTATTGTCTTCTCAGAAAGAAAACAATTTAATTTTCAAGAATTATACTACACAGAAGTGAAATTTGGCTGCAGTGATTACATAAACATCAAGGTACCCACCTGACTGACAAAAGCTTCATGCCGTCTTGTAATGGTAAAGTGTGTTATTATTCAGGATGATTGTGAATATGTTTGATTCAAAAGATGTAGGTTGATTTCCCTGTAATACACACTGAATGTGTGACTAATTTACATCTAAGACTTTCTAGTCCCACAGATGCCATTCTTAATTAAAGAAAATTCTGCGAAAAATAAAGACCTTTACAGCGTTGCTGGAGTAAGAAAGATGAAGAGAATCCCATAACTCACTACTGAAATATGCAGCTCTTGTAGACTAAAGCATGGCAGCAATTTTAATCAGCACATAGATCAGCTCTTTAGAATTAGCAATAAAATGTCAAACTATAATACTATGAGGAACTTAGGAAGACAAAATGTAACTAACACAATTATTTCAGCAGAATTAAAACTATTAAATACTGATCCCAAAATACGAAGTATGAGAACAGGGAAAGAAGAAACATGAGGGAATGGTACCACCGTTCTGATCAGAAGCACATAAGTAAGATAAATACATTTTAAAAAAATCCCATTCAGCAAGATGACACAGGTCTGCAAATGAGTGACTTAGAAACTGGTATGAAATCACTGATAGCTTTGCCACCAGACTTAGTCGACTGAGGCCAGGATTTTATCTCTGCACTTCTCCTGGTGCCCTCAGTTTTCAGGCAAGCTTTCTGAACAGCAGTACATATTCTTACTATATAGCTGCATCTCCAGCTTTCATGCACTCAGAATCCTGCATTCAAATCAATAAAGCCATCCACAAACCACCTAAGTACAGTAAAACCGAACTGGATCAATGGGATATAATTCTTAACTGTCTGTATATAGGTTTCAAAAAAGGTTCAAATTTCCAGTTACATATTTCATTCTCTGAAGGATCTGAGTGTTTTTATATCTTTCTGATCATCACAATCAGACACACACACTATTTATTTAAGGATATATTTTTCCCATGACCAGACAGACTCACTTCTCTGACATAGGCAGCTCGTGGAAGGAAGTTTGCTAGAAGTTAAGCATGAGGAAGTGCAATAAAGCCTATTTACCTTGTAGGAGGAAAAAACAAGCCCAACAGCAAATTATTATATGAAAAAAATAAAAAAAAAAGAATTTGAGCCTCCCTGCAGCGTCATAAAAAATTTGCAGATAGCCTGTGATTCTGCATGGGCAGATGTCCTCTCTCCTGTGCATTGTCCTGATTAGGACCCTTTTGGACTTAAGTGAAATAACAGTAATAAAAAAGCAAATGGAGTGCAATTTTCATGGAAACTTGGAAACAGATGTAACATTATTTGCAGTAAGCCTTTGTACTGTGAATGGAAAATTTTCTAGTTTACACAAATCTCGGCTATTATTTTCTTGGCAGTGCAAACTTGGGCCAAATACTTTCTGTCATATTAAAGATGCAATTAGCCAGTTTTACTTTCTGTCCAGTACAACTGTGCACAAAAGCTTCAGAAGCTGCAGTAAAACACCTGATATTTATCTTTCTATGAATCCAAAACAGATACTAGAAAAAAAGAATAATTTGGACTTCCTTTTTGCTTGTTCTCTTCAGAAAGTGAGAACAGCTTAGAAAACATCTCCTGTTTACGTGTAATGTTACAGACTAGTAGACAGCCAAAGCATTGGCAGATGTGCCCAATGTTAATGGGAGCTTAACTAACTCTTAATATTAGATCAATTAGATACTAACTCCTGGTTTTCCATACACCATGAGAGAGAGCTTTCTAGCTCAGGAGCATTTAGTCATAGATTAATTACTTACAGGTAGCTTTCTTAGCTCTAAGTAAATTCCCGACAAAGTACATTTACAAGTCCAAAAGCATGGCAATGTCTTGTGACCTGATAACTGCCTTTAGAGACTAGAGCACCTTCATCTCACTATGTTCTCAAGACCAGACAACCAAGAAAACGTGCAGCAGTGCCACATCAAACAGCACTCAAAGCAGCTCTTACATGCACATTTTTTCTTTTCACAGTGCTACTGAAGCATTCTTTTCTGCATATTCTAAAGAGAAAGGAAAACATCTCTGTGTTCTATGATAATGCAGGACTTGCTTTTTACTTGTTTACAAGCTCTCCTCTTGCTAAGCTGAACCTTGTTTTTGCCACACATCTCAAGTGCAAATCAGTTACTCAGACTTGTTCTCCTCATGATGGAGAGAGTTCTGCCCTGCTCTGCAAGTACTCATGTCCTTTAAGTGAATCATTTGCCCATACATTACCAGAGCAATTTAAACTTTAAGCCAAATGTGGCAATAAAGTCTAATGCATGCCCATGCCTAAAGAACAACAGAACTTCTAGTGAAAATGGATGTCCCTTTTTGTTTGCAGTGCAGCCAAATGCTTTGTAAATTAGACCCTTCTGCCACCACATAAATATCCACCATCTGATTTACCAACTATTTTAGATCATTGCAGCAGATTTGTCAGTGGAGTTAGTCTGTGTTTGCATTAGAGGTATCTATACCACTCATATTTTAGCTATGCTCATTTTACCTTCACTGCAGATCTGTAGAACTATACCAGTCTTTGTGAAAATTAAGCTGGTATCATGGCACAGTAGATAAAACAAATTATCTCTCAACTTTACAGCTACAAAAAGTCCATTGTTGCAGCACATAAGACGATAAAAATGTACCAAAAGCACAGCGTTCACATGACCATTTACATCATTAATGAACTGACTTTTATCCTACATGAGTTTCAGACTCCACTCTCTTGCTACTCCTCTAGCAGGAATAATTGTGACAATACAGAAATTACCTTTGAACAATACAAGTCCTAGTTCTGACCTGGGCTGCTCCAAATATTAAGCCTAGTGTGGGAACGGTAACAAAAGCCAACTGTAAAATTTTTCGCTCTTAAAAGCAGCTGTTCAGTTGGTATAGTGTTGGAGCTATGATGATTACATGACACCTTGGGGGACACCTCTGCAACTCTGGTGCCCGACCTGTACTTTTCAGAGGTAGGAAGAGTCCAGTGCCCTAATCTAATCGTTTGGAAAAGGCTGTCTGCATGCCCAGCTGTTCACCTACAGTAAATGATGCGTAAAAAAAACTACTAAAAAGTAGCTGTGTGGTAATGCATGGCCCTTTTCACTCCTGGACACGCCCTCTACAGCAAAGAACTTCTCTGCAGGAGATTCATGTGGGCTTCCAATCTCTAGGGCTGAGAGACTGCATAAAGAGAAATGTGGGTACAGTTTGGGACCATATTTGTACAGAAGATTTGAGTTGTCTTTAACTGAGGTAAGAAACACAGTAACAACATCAAACATCTGCTGAAGAATCAGTGCAAAGCAGTTGTCTGGTGAAGATTGAACTAGTCCTGCCCTAGGAATCCTGGCTATACCTGAGAGAGTCACTGTTTAAGGCAAGGAACTGTTTAATAAGGAACTGGTCTTTAACACAGATTTCATCATGGGCTGATTGACTGAAGCTTTCTCTGTATAAGTTCACACACAATTCAAAATGTCACGTTGATTTTATACCTGCCTGGCCAAGTGAGATTACAGAGCAAGTCAATCACCTTGCTTTTCCTATTTCCCCTTTTACATTTTGAAAATTCTACTCACTCACTTGTGGATCATGCAAAGAAAGAGGAAGCAGCATGACTCAGCTCCACGCTACAATGGCTGGAGTAGATCCAGACCTAGCAATCCTTCGGGCTTTCCTTACCAAAATACAAGTCTGCAGCTTGGATAATACAAAGCATCCAGTGTTTGTATAAGAAATGTTAGATGGGCAGCATGCCAGCTGTTCTTTACATTGATGGAAAATTATCTTCTGAAGAGTTAGGAAGGGAACAAAAAAAGCCAAAGGGCTCTGATCTTAAACAGTGCCTACAGAATAAAAAATGCTACAGAGGAACAGCCTCCTGAACTGTATTCTGTAGACATTAATTTACATGGAAATCTAGCAGTAAATAACATCTAAATTTAGAAAGTTTCACATCATGCCATACTGGCAAATATTTTTGTATAATCTGTAAATTACAGAAGTCATAATAGAGGCATAGGAAAGCTACTGACTTTAAGGAATCCAGGAACTTTGAGTAAGTTTCAGGAACGCTGAGTCCCAGTGCTTTGTCTAAATCACTGGAAAATAGTAATCTAAAAAGTACCTACTCTAAAAATTCAGTGTCATCTAGAAATTATTCCTGATCCTCTACCATTCTGCTAGCACCTCATCCACAGATGTTTTCCATAAAGAGCATCCACATGGTGAGTTATTGTAGAGTAAATAATGCACTGTAAACACACTTAACTTCACTGCGTAAACAAGCTCTGAGCAAAATTCAGCAAGAACTTCACTTCAGTATACCTCCTGAATGCACAACAAAGTGATTTGATGGTTATCTCATAGCAATCTAACCTCAGAGATAAAGACCTGAAATCAAAACCTGTTTCTTAGAACAATGCTGTACATCCTAGTCCATGCCCAGAAGCTCTGGGTGATGGGATGTATCTGTCTTTTCAGGCACTACATTCACTGGAGGAAATCATGTATCAGTCATTACTTACATAAATATGTGTAATACAGGTAATGAAAGTAATACAGAGGCATGATCCAAGCTATTTCTCTGAAATGGCCCTCACTTTCCTACAGAGCAAACCAAAGTATTACTTGCAAAAAGCAGTCCTCTGGATTGTGTACCCTAGGGAATGCCTGAGCAGTACCAGGAAACTTGCAACACGTACTGACCAACCTCACACCAAGTTAGAGGATGAAAGGACAGCAGGCGTCTGGGCTCTGTGTTAATTTCAAAAGATGGTTCATTGAGCAGACTTCACGCTTAGCAAAGCTCAGCAGCTTTTTTCCTTATCCCTCCCCAAAATGTTTTGGGCATTGTCATATGATTGTACGACAAAACTTGAAGTTATCCAAAACCAGTTCATGAGAAGTGAACGGAAACATCTCTTTTCATTCCAAAGGAAAAACAGCTCTTATGCTGTTTTCCTAAGTGAGCTGAAAACTTGGAGAGAAACCTAAAGCTAAAAAAAGCAAAGAACTCAAGAAGATTCATATTCTGGACTGTGGTTTCTGTTGCCTTAGCTCAAGGGAAAATATGTTCATGGGAAAAGGGCCTGCCTGGAGCCAGGTTTTTTTCAACTCGGACTCTTCTAGTTGGCGTGACTTTAAATCAACATGTTGCTATTAAAGTTACTTCTTCATAAACAAAAATTCGTACCTTGTTTCCTAGCAATCAGTAGCTAGTTCAGCTCCTATCAACCCGAGATAGACAGTGATTGGGCAATTTAAAAGGCCTTTACAATGTTAGTTCTGAGTTTCACTGATTAAAAGTGTTAAATCACCTTCCCAGAAGACAGTTCCTGAATTAATCCCAAAACAAAGAAGTGTCAGCTTTATCACTTACCTTTGTATCTACACACAGCTGAAGAAAACAACACACCTTATAAAAAAGGAAATCTTCTACGGCTTAATTTGAAAGAATCTTACTGTCATGTTATTATGGACTGCAATTCACTTTTGTCTTTAGCCAGGACTAAACCAGATTATAAATATTATAGAATTCCACACTAACCCTGTAAAGACCAGCCTACAGAAAAACCTGCCATGGGCAATTCAGAGAATTTCTAATTGTGTAACGCTGCAACAAGTGTAACAAGATGTGACCAAGCTGCCCAACCACACTGTGCCAGACCCCAACAAGTATGGTTATTGTTATTCTGAATGTTGTATTAATAGAGCTTAACCTAGGGGTTATGATCCCCATTATACACTTGAATTTTCTTCTGCATGAAGAATTAACAAAAATATCTAATACGGTCTTTTTTTTTAGAGTGACACAGTATGCTTTCACTGAACGTTAAAGTGAACTTCACCCCCTATTTAAAAACTGCAATGAAACTATGTTATAAATGAAAACTGGTTACCTGTGATCAATGACTGTTACACTGGAAGCAGGAATCCCCAGAAGAAAACAACTCTGTTCCAGCTCTTTCTTACGAATCTCTCCTTGATTGTAATAATTTCCTGAAAATAGCAAACACAGCAACACTGTCTTAGTTCAGGTTCACGTGGAATTAATTCCTCTTGTCTTTCTCAAAGCATTAAGCGTGAGCATCACACATTAAATAGAAGGGCATCATTTGAGGAAGAGATAGATTGCAGGGGACAAACTCCATAGCTTTTACCCGATCAATACTCAGCTTAGTTCAGGGTAAAATGCTGAGGAAAAGTTCTGCCCACCTTGACTACATTCCTCATGATTATGCCCTGAGCGTGGCTGGCAGCCGTTCACGAACTTATTTGGCAAGGACATCAAAAATTGCCATGTCTAATCAGTTCAGTGATTCAAACAGCCTAGTATCCTCATCCTATGCGTGGTGAAAGTTAAATGCTTCTGCCAAAGACACAGGAGGTCTTCCAAACAGCAGTTCTGGAATAACCTGCTTGGGAAACTGCTTCCAACCACCTGTTTGATCAGCAAATGTATTATTCCTTGAAACATCACAATTTCTAGCTCTTCCAAGTTTTTTGTTTGGGCTTTTTGTTTTCTTTTCGTATATGCCTAATCCACTTCTGAACATTGTTAAATTTTTAGCAAGATTTAGTATCTCTTTTGGTGAATTCCATAGGCTGACCATGATTTGTGGGGAAAAAAAACAGTCTTCTAGTATGCATATACATGAACTAACTGCTTACACATTTTCTGAATGGTAGTCACCAATATACTACAAAACAGTTGAGCAAGATCTTTTCATAAACACAGGCAAAACTGCCTTTGCAGTGAGGCAACTAAAAGTTGTTACCACTGGCAAATTTCCGGGTTGTGAAAGAGGTTAGTGGGATCTTAGTCCACTTTTTAAAAAACAAGTATTTACAACAAATCAGTAATAATTAATCTCCTTAGGAAGGGCCAAAGAGTCATTCCTTCTTCACTATTAGACACACTGACATGAACTCCCGTACTCTTAGGAGGAGATCCACAGAGCCAAGCTGAACAGCAAGTCCAAAGTACTTGGAACAAGAATTGTTGAGATAACACATGGAAAGCCTGCCCCACGGGGTATTCTTTAAGTGATTAAAGCTTATAGTATATTCTGGGCCACTTCTAATGAGCAGTAATTGTCATATAACACTAGGACACTGCAAAAGAATACAGTGATGGAACTAAAAGTATTTGAAGAAATGAGGAATTCCATTGTAACAATCTCTGTTTTGAGACAAAGATTTCTCGGAATTCTGCATCATTCACAGAGGAAATTCAGGCACAAACTAATATGGCAAGATTGCAAAGAACTTATAGAACCAAAAGAAGAGAGAAAACCTAATTTAGATATGGCATTTGGGAAAAGTTACAACAGACTGAGACCAACAACTAGCAGGGAAATGGGATCCATTATCTTAAAACACTGCCTCCGTCTTCACTTAATTATTTTCTTCTCATCTTGCCCTAACATTGCCTTATTTTTTCTTGGCATCAGCCATGAAAATCCATGCCAGAGCCGCGATGGCCCCTTCCAGAATGTTACCCTGTGCAGGGCAATACTTGCAAGCCAATTTTAACTTTGAAGCAATAAAATGAAAAAAATACAGCTGAGTACTAATGTATGATTCAAGTCTGTAGTCAGCTGTCTTGAATTACACTAAAATTTTTTATTGTTGTGGGTGTGAGTCATCTAAATCTAGCATTTCTCTCGAGCAGTGTTGCAATCTGAGCCATCACTAGCAACC
>NW_010553358.1:240-2811 GCF_000687285.1 Phaethon lepturus | reverse complement strand
AAGAGTAACTAGAAAAAAAACAACCTCTTCTTGCAGACTGTGAGTGAATGGTTTTAGGAAACTATGACAATGGTTATCTGTGGGTTTGCCGAGGAACACATCAGCTTGCTAGTCTGAAGCTTAGATTGCAAGTTCCAGCTTCATCAAAATTAATTCGTGTGCACCTTCACTACACAGATTACATGTGTGCAGAGGAACTTATTTGAGACTCGTTTTTTGCAAAGCCATTAACAACAGTAGTGTTTCAAGATAACATATCCTTTGCTGCAATGCAGTGTAATAGCTGACTGCAGGTAATGTTTTATCCAAATAGTACCGCTGTTCGCAAAATACCTAACTTCTACTGAACTCAAAGGAACAGATCCATGTTCCACAGCTTGAGAAATGTGTCAGGACATCAGGAATATATAAATGCTAACAAGAAAAAATGGGCAGCTATTGAGAGCAAAAACAGCTGAATAGCTGATGCTGCTGGACATTATCCATGAAGCACTCACAATAGAGAGTCAGTTACTACAGAGAGCAAAGCACATTTATACTGAGTTATTATTTCAACTGAAGATTATTCAGTGTGGAAAAGACTGATTTTTTTTTCCCGCAGTGCTGTAATTCTAATTAATTTCTAAGTCATTTTGATTGATAACTAAAAACTGCAAGTATGATGGTTTCCAAGTACTGATTTTGCCTCAGTGTTACGATTTGCAGTCTTTGATCAATTCACTTATCATCAATCATATAAACAATGAGAGGATGAACCATCTGAACTGCCCAAAAGACTAGTAAGAGGCACAGAAAAATCTATGAGCTCAGTGAATGTACTCTCCTATATGGGCTGCTAGTCCTGTTACGAAGACATGCAAGAAAGTACATAGAAGGTGGTGTCAAACATACTGAATGTTTCATGTCACTGTATCATGAGTAAAGAAAAAGAAAATTTAACAAAATAAACAGAAACACAACACTTCTTTGGAAAGTTCTCTAATAGCAGGAGAGTATTAATCCCCAAAACTGAAATGGCAGAGTTGCACTTTAGTAATCTCTCCGTAGCTGTGAAAAAGCCAAATGGTATCCGCAGACCTTTGTCCCTCAGCAAAGACAACTGAAAGCTCTGCACTAAATCTTGAATGGGAGGTATAGAGTGATCAGTAAAGCCATTACACTGCTGGACTTCAACAATAGCTTAATCTCTGTCTTCTCACCTAGATGGTGCTATGACAAAAAGCTTTGAGAACAAAGAACAGAAAAGTTGGCAGTGAACTAGCTGGAGCTTTCAAAAACAGAGAGGGCCCTTTCCCACATCTAAGTACCTGTCAGTGTAAATGTTTGTAGCCTAAGATACTCTTCTCAACAAACATAAAAAAAAAAAATTTAGTTTTCACCACAGGCTCATGAGTTCTGGTATAGCAGTATGGTCTGAAAGATCAATTAAAATAATGAGGTTGTTTCTTATGCACAAAAAACCGAATAATGTAATAACTGATAAGGTATCAGTTCTGCAGAAAAAAAATTTTGGAGCTTTAGTAGGTCACAAGAAGAACAAAAGACAAGAGTGTCACGTGCCATGAAAAATTCTTGTCCTGGGAAACACTGCAGTCTGAAAGAATCTTTCCATTCTATTCAACCCCAGAAAGGCCTCAGTGGGAGTACTGCTTCCAGTTTTTGATCACTTCCAAAAAGATCCGAACCAACTGTAAGAATCCAAAGGAGAGCGATGAGAATGATCAGAGGTTTAGAAAACATGATCTATGAGGAAAGATTACAAGAAATGGGATTGTTTAGTCTGGAGACGATAAGACAAGAGAGGCAGATAACAGCGTTAAAATATGTACATTGCTACGAAGGGATACTCTGACTTCCATGTTCATGGCAGATAGGAAAAATAAACAAACAAGCTTAAATTACACCAATGATTCAGGAAAAAGTGATTTGAAGAAAAGCTAATGCAGCACTGACACAGACCGCACAGGCTGAGGATCCTCCCTAGAGGTTCTTAAGAACAAACTAGACATCTGTCTGCAGCAAATGAAGACACATTGATGCTGCCTTCGGGTCGACTGATGGACAACATGACCTCAGCTTCCCTTCAGGCCTATTTTTCTGTGATTGGATTGTTATGCAACTGCTATTTTTAGATGTGTTACAGCGAATGTATCATTATGACATTAAAACTGGATCATCCAAGCAAGTCCTCTACAAGACAGAATTATGAGATGCAGAAAGGCTGTGCTAAACAGCACCTTTTTACAACTTACTGACACTTCCACACAGTTCGAAAGCACCTCAGTGCTGCAATATGAGATTGGATTGTGAAACCTCTGCCCGAGGTTCAGATACAGAGGGAGATTTTGTAACCAACAGTAGCTGCAGAAACTCTGCAGAAAGCAACATTCTGACCAAAGTCGCCCATGCGCGGCGGCTCTCCAGGGAGCACAGGATGTTACAATAGTGTGCCTGGGCCCAGAACCATGCCATCAAACTGCAGGTGGATGGCAAGGCACCTCCTCCACTGCACAGGTAGTTCACAGCAGTGCCACATGATCAGCACAGGCCTAGAGGACCACGAGGTTCAGC
>NW_010553358.1:0-209 GCF_000687285.1 Phaethon lepturus | reverse complement strand
GCATCGTATGTGGCATCACAGTGACATCACACGCAGCGTCACAGCAGAGCGCGGGTCGCCCCCACAGCGCAACTACCGCTCGCTGCTCCAAGGCACTGACACGTCGTCACAGCCCGGAGGTGACGTCACAGCACGAGGCCACACATGGCAGGAGATCATGGCGGCCTTCCCATTACGTCACGGGCAGGAAGCCCAGCCTCTAGGGGCGG
>NW_010553357.1:0-10768 GCF_000687285.1 Phaethon lepturus | reverse complement strand
CCCACCATATTTCTGTGATGGCAACTACAACTACATTCACTTCAATTCACAAGAGCCTGCAAACACAGAAGACAAGTGCCAGACAGAGGAAAAAAAACCTAAAGCTAGTTGTCTTGTTCTGAGTCATTATGACTGTTTGGTACTGTTCTGTACACTAATTTTTCTTACTGTTCACAAGTAGAGAATGTCTTAAAAAGTATTTAAGGTCAGTTTGTAAGTGATTGACAGATTAGGAAGAATTTGTATACAATTTGATATTTTTCTTTTCTGTTTACAAAAATCTTAATGAAAGTAAATCCGAAAATTCATTTTGTCAACAAGAATATGGGAAAAAATAACAAAGTTCTTCTTTGGCTTTTTGTTAGGCTTATGTTTGCTTAAGAAACAAAAACTTGTTTTACACCAAGGAGATAATGATTTACTCTCTGCAAAAGTATTTCCTTCTTAGTCATCCAAGATGAACTGCAATTGAAATGCTAAAAAAGGTGGAAGAAGAAAGAATTTAAATGGGCAGAATGAAAATAACATTGAGTTATAGGAAGAATATTTTTGTGTATGTTTTAAGCTTGCTCATCAATTAGTTTTCTCATTAAAAATCTGCAAAGCAGCATGCATTACATCAGTCAGATATTTTTCAGATGTTTGAATATCTTGATCCCTAGAAGCTAAAAATGGACCTGAGCTGAATGCAATAAAGATTGACTTCCCTATTGCAAGAAGATGGTGTATTCATTTCCACCCATGCAAAAGGAATGCAAATCACTGATGGTCAGAGAAAACAGATTTTCAGAATGTTTTAGAAGAAAAACTGATCTGGAAGGGATCTCAAGATGTCATCTTGTCATCTGGTTCTTCTTTCTGTCTAAAGATAAGATCAACTCTACTTGAACTATTCCTTGCCGATGTTTGTCCTGCTTACAAACGTTCTTAATAAAAATCCAGTGATGGAGTCAGTCAGCAGTAATGGCAAAAGGATTGAGAAAGTTTACCAATTTTCATTATGGCTTAATTGTTTTGAAACATGAATAATTTTATTGCCTATGATCTTGATGGAGAAGATGCACATGGGGAATGGCTAGAGGGTATTAATTGTGTTTTCATTGCACTGTTGCACTGATTTGCAGAGATGAACGAGTCTCACAGTTACAATGCTGAAAACCTGATCTATTTCCTGATTGCTCCTGATGCCTCTCAGTGTTATTAAAAACACAGTGTGGTGGTGAACAGGCCACTCCTTTCCAAGACACAGTCACTCTTGCAATCAGTCTCAAGTAAAGGGAGTGAGAAAGGACCATGCTCATCCACAAAGGTCTGAGCCATAAGAACCTGCAACCATAACATCCTGCGAATGCTACAAAAGAGAGCAATACCAATTCCTCCCTGCAAAGTTTGCGTTGTCCCAGTATTCCTTGTACACATTGTCAGTCCTGTTCACATTGATTGGGATACAGAATCAATGCCACAACAAAATATCTTTTTAATGTACCTTGTCAGCAAGGAAGCAACGCTTAACCGTTCTCTCATTCCACAGGATACTGCAGCGAGTATTATCTTCTGTGTGATCCACTGGGGCATCCAATGTGTGACACTTCCACGGTCAGGTTATTTTGTCTTAACTAAGCATCAGTATTTGCAAGTTAAAAGACTATAATTTACTGTCAACTAGTAAGAATGGAAAATTGACGAAAAAAATTGACATGGAAGCTGATTGCTCTGGTGTAGTTGGTAGTTATATAGATTTGTTGACAAAGGTCTAGTGTGACGCTTACTTCTTGTGAGGTTGCATGGGTGCCTTAGGCTTCGCATGCAGATAACAAGAAGGCACGTGGTAAGGACAGAAATAATTCTTGGTGGTAGAACGAAACACAGTGCAGTGCCAAGTCACTCTTCTAGTTAGCCCATGCTATAGGATGGTAAAACAGGCAGATGGTAGCACTGGTTTTATTGCAGTGTAAAATTAGCCATAAGGGTCAAAACTAAATGCTGTGAACAGAGGTAGTATCGACACTTCTCACTTCATCTCAGACTAAAAACCCATTGATCAGGGACAAATGTTAGGTAAGCAAGGATGTGCTCAAACCCACTGTAGAGATGTAGTTAGACACTCCCCATAATCTTTGATAATACTAAAGTGGTGGGTACACCGATGTGTATATAGATGCTGTTATGCTACTATTTATCTTCACATCGGTAAATTTACTTAAAGTGTTGCTTGATTTTTTTAATCGATGGGCTTTTTCTGAGAAATTGCTTTTATGAAGTTACAAATTGCCCAGTTCCTTGACAAAATAGCAAATGGTGTTCCACTTCAACTCAGAGAAGAAATTTGCTGCCTGCTCTGCTGTTATCATTGGAGCACTGTCCATTACGTGGCTGGGACTTACCTTTCTTGACATAGGTAATATTTTTTGCTTCCTCGAAAGCGAGGTGCTAATCAAACTCCGTTGATACTCCCTAGATGAACACTTTCCACCCTCACTGTGTTCTCCCAACATCCCACAGCTCTCTCCTTCAAGGCAATCCACCTTCTTCAGGGAAGAGCTCTCTTCTCTGAAGGATGTTTTTTTGCCACTGTTCTGCCAGATGAAAGTTCGGGGCAGGCCTTTGGGAATGGCATAGGGGGCTAGGCGAGCAAGGCTGGCAACACTGCAGCTTGCAGTCAGGGCATAATGCTGTCAGAGAGGAGTGAGTGCAGGAAAATCCTGTCACTTCCTGAATTTTTCCACATGTTCTAATGTAAGTCTCCTTCTTCTCAGGCATCTGGGACAAGCAGGCTGTGGTGGGACCTTCAGAAAGATATCTCCTTCCCCACTTTGGAAATAGGTAGCTGTAATGATGCACAGAAAGACATGGAGCTGGCTTTCACGGCCTGAAAACAGTTTATCTGAAATGCTTGTACTCTAATGAATAATTTTTTACTTAAGGTAGTTGTCCAGTCTTTAATTACCCCTTTCATTACTTCCTAGGGAACTAACTGCAAGCCAAATCACATTCATTGAATTTAAATTGCTTGGATCTCAGGGGCTTTTTCTCTGGGCTGTTTTGGAGGTCTGGAACTTGCTGTGGAAGTTATGCTGTAAAAACAGAATGGGTGTGCTTCCCAGGAACCGTACCTTCTGATTACTGCAGCTCTTTTCCATTTGATCACTAGATGAAGACAGCAGAATGAAATGCAGAATTCTGCTTGACACTCGCTGTGCGTAAGCAAGGTCTTCACCACTGAGTCCAGCCCACTGCTTATAAATGGACATTGTCTTTTCCTTTTATGAAATCCCCTGTATCTTCATTCTCTCCTCAACTATATACTCCAAACTGCTGTTGACCCCAAATCACACCAATGTGAATATTTCCTCCTCCTGAATGCCAAGTACTCAAGCGGTTTACGGATCTTGGGTTTGAATGCAGTGACTCCAAAAAGTAGAGAGAAATCAGGGTCTTAACCCAGGGTCAAATCTGAAGGCAGAAGTTTGGAGGACAATTCAGTCTCATGGTGTTGAACTGCTAAAACTTAGAGTGTCTAGAAATGCAACAGTCTTTCAACCCTCCTACAACTCCAGATGCTTACATGTCACACCTTGTGTTAAACGTAGGCTATGAGTTCTCTGGAGCAAGGATTGTCTTTAATTTACTTATTTGTACAGCAACTAACATGATGGGCACCTAGTGGGATACAGCAAAAGTCAGTCAGGTTCTTCACTAAGAAAGCTCTGAGTAGCAGTGCTGTCTGCACTACAAGTTGTAGGCACTGGGGGGACTGCAGCTTAGGAATGAGGAACAGCTTCTAACTTCCACCATTCTTGTTTTGCACCAATTTCCTTCTTGGCTTCACGCAAGGCAGCAGCCAACAGAGTTTATATTCTGATTGAAGTATGACCAGCTTCTCTTGCTTGGCTGAACAGAACAGTTCAGCCTGACCCCAGAGTTTAAGCCAATTAAGCAGCAAACTCTACAAACACAGCATTATTGATAGAAATGCATGTTTCCTCAGAAGGCAACTGTTGCTACCCATTGCTACAAGCAACGCTTAACCAGCCAAAAATCCCAGTGAGGAGATGGTTTAGACGGTCCAATTCCTTTGCACTGGTATAACTTGTCAATACTCAGTGAAGACATTTGCATTGACCATAGATGTGCACACACACACACACACAAAAAGGCAAGCAGATCTCACTGTTTACCTGCACTGATAGCGAAAAGGGTGCCTGAAGGGGATGGCTTGTCCTCCTGTGATGAGGCCACAATAAGGGGCAGAGGAGGCAGCAGGAGGTACCAAAAGAAGGCAAAGCTGAGGCTCTCAGGACCAGTGAAAACATTCTTGATGACCTTATAAAAAAAAAAAACAGGTGAAGAATAAAGTAAAAGTGCTGGTGTCTTGAAAAATTCCTAGGCAGCAGGCCCTGCAGCTTAGCCTTATGTTATGCATTAATACGGAAAGCTTGCAACGTACCCTGTGGCACTCCACTAGCAGAAGGCAGCCTCTCAGCAGCGGGCCTTCTGCTAGCCAAGGATCAGCTCTGTGATTTTAGTGAGCTAACAAACATCACCAGCCTAGCAGGAGTCCCTTTTTAAGGAGAGGGAGAGCAGCAGGGACTCCAGGCTGGAGCAAGGCTAGCATCAGAAAGCACATGCCATCAGCTGCTGGCATGTGATCTGTCTGTTGGTGGGGTGTGATACCAACAATATGGTTTTCTGTATCTCGCAGCCAGTGAAACCAGTGGATTTTGGAGAGGAGCTGATCCTCCTTGCATGAGGCACACAGGTCACCTTTGGTTTGATTGAATTTCTGAGATGACCTACTCAGAAGCAAGATTTGGGTCTTAAATCCAGTTTGACTCTCGGCCACACACAGCTTGCAGATTTCAGGACTGCATTTCTGAGTGCTGGGAAAAAAAACTTGGCTTACAGAACAATAACACAGTCACCATTCAGTGGTAAATCATTACAAGAGGCTGACGTGACCCTGGTTCACTGTGTCTGAAATAGGGCATTAAACATTTCTGTAAACTGCTCACTTGAATTAACAAAAGAAAGTGAGAATGTGGAGGCTGAAGTCAACAACAGCTGAAATCTTTCTTATGTGTATAGATCCAGATCCACAGTTATTTAGGCACTTAGGTCCAACGAAATCTCTGGGATGTAAACGTTGTGGACCTCATCTGTAGGGTCATGTTAGCATGTCTGACATGGATTCTTACACCTTTCCACGTGAAACCTGAAAGCCATGCTAGAGCAATAAAAGGTGCCACCGTAGTGTAAAATGATAGTAAAGGAAAAGAGATTGGCCCTGAGGGAATTGCCCCTCCAAATGATTGCGCATTTGAAGTGGTATCTTGACAAAGAAGAGTTCCCTCGTTCCCTGTGTGGAAACCACGGGTCAGACTTTATTTTAGAAGGTGAATTAGAGTTTGTTTAAAAGGCGAGTTCTGATGTGCCTTTATTTCCTGAAGCCTGAGAAAACACAGGCTGCAAACACTGCTGTAGTTCTTTCTTAAGCAGAGGCAGCTCTCAAAAGCTCAAAATCTGGTTCCCAAAAGCACTGTGCAGTTGGTCTCCCTGAATACCAGCCAAGGCAGAAATCTAAACCACCGCTGAAAGAAGAAATTGCTATAGTGGAATCAGAAGTGTTAGGAGATCCTTTTCTGATTGTCAAGGTACATGATATCAAACCAAGGACAGAGAAGAAAACAGAAAGCACAGAAAAGAAATTCCTGTGTGCATAATGCCACAGAAAGGAAGGTGTTCAGCTTCTGGGTAATACGCTGCATCGTTCATGGAATAAGACAAAGGCGAAAAATACTGTTACCTCTACAAGGTAGCAGGGCAAATTGGTGGCATGAATCTCCCTCCTCCAGATATTTAATTGCACCAGCAAGGACCAACTCAGTAGGACAGTTCCCAAACCAGTGCAGGTCCAAAGACTTATATACAGAGGGCATTTACCCCCTTAACATCACACTCTTGGAGATAGCAAGGATTTTATTCTTTTTTCATTTAAATTCCTTTCAAGGGGAATACTGACAACTCCTATAGACACTGGGTTTACTGACAAACTAAAGTTGTCATTTTTTAGTCTCTCAAATGTCTGGCTGGTTTGTTTACATACATTTTTAACATCATGTTGGAGAGCAGCCAGCATAAGAAAATTCATCTTTCCCACCCATTCTCATGTCCCATGATCAAAATTGGGATCAACTACATTTATCTCCAGGAAGATATGCAAGGTTTTGTAAAATGAGAACAGTATCTGGGTCATTCAGATGCTCTCAATGACTTCTGGTGACAGAAAAAATTCATGAAGAATGCATGTGCTTTGAGCATATCCAACAGAGAGCGCTCAGTCCATCAGTTTGGTGGTTGTGCCTGCTGGAGTATGAGCTGCCCAGTGCCACAACGACGAGTCTGCTGCATAAACTCCATCAGGTTAAGGGCAATCACACGATGGCAGAGAGGAGTTCTCATCCTTGTGGCCAACACAGCTGAGTGCTGGAAAACCCAGCACAGCTCGGATCATCAGCTCTCAGAGACTTGCATAAGCAAAGCCCCCAGAGTTTGGCTAAATGCAGCCCTATGACCCAAGGAAGCATTTGCCCATCCTTTTGCAATCTGCACACACAGAGACACATGCATGAACACAAACATACTCTGCTTTCTATGTCCTCATCATCTGCATGCTGGACTCCAGCTTAGATAATTTAACTGAATAAATATTTTATCACCCACTCTGCTTGGAGGAGGGATGACCTGTCCCAGCTCCCAGGGGGGTAATGAAAGGTGACACTAATCTGAGCTATGCTATTCTCGAGAAGTTGGGGAAGAGGAGACTGGCAGATGGATTGAGAACCTCATTAACTCTTTCTTCAGAAATGTACTCCTTCTGAGAAACTTCAGGGATAAAAACACCCTCAGAAGTTGTTTTTTAAGCCACTTAAAGGAAGAAGCTGCAAGGGAAAAGCAAGACTGAAAGTGCTGTATTATTCTGAAGGAATATTGGTTAGTCTTAGTTCATTAGTGCCTTTTATTTTGAAGGACTGCTGATCTCTTTACAAGTTGGAATACAGTCTGTGCACCACAATCCTTTCACCTGCCAACCAAATGCAGCGGTTTAATTGCATTCATCTACTACAAATGAGGTTTCAGGACTGAAAGCAGAGAAAACTATTAGCCATGATGAAAACTGAAGAAATATAGGTTATACCGTCAGGTACAATTGCAGCCTTAGGAATTGAGCTGATCTATCAGAGGAAGAATCCTGACTGTCAAGGGAAATCATATGGTAGTAAATGATTGACAGGTGTTTACAACCATTAATTGACATGAACCAGTGAAACACTTATGCTCCAGGAAAGGGTGGGAGTGCAGGGATATCTCCTGGAAGCTGTTCTCCACCAGCTTCTGCTAAGCCTACACAGATTCCTCTACCAGACCAATGTCCCAAATTATGACAGAACGGAAAACCTCCTCCCTAAATTTTTTTTGTCTTCCCCAAGGGTCATCACTTAATTTCTCACCTTACAAGACTCCAAGTGGACATCATCATTTCTCTTGATCTTGTCTTCTATTGTGAGCAAGAAGTCAGGAAGACCCAGGAAGATCATGTAGTTCAATGTTCATCATGTTTTATATATCTTCTGGTAGCTGCAAGACATGTATCTGTTTCAGCTCCCTCTGGCAGGGCACATGATTTCCAGGCTGATGTCCGTGGACTCAGTCCCCTGTGTTCATGGCTCTAATAAGAAGGCAAAGGCACCCAGCTGTGAGACATTACTGTTCTGTGTCCAGAAATTATTAAGAAACTGTAGGATCTAACAGACAAAAGAGATGTTGTTTGTTGAACCATAACAACTCAGGCTGTTTAACTTCCATCCTGAATTCTTCTTGGAGGCCTGCCAGCATCTCTTTATATCACATTTACTCAAAATGTTTGTATAGAGAAAAAGATACTGGAGTATGATACACGTAGTCCTTGCTTAAAATACAGCTATACATGTTTTGTAAGCAAGAAGGGTTTCCTCATGATGTTTGAATGATTAAACTAAAAGAAGGAGCAGATGCAGCAGATAGATAGATATAAACATTATATATTTTAGAGACAAAGACATCCTGGATTAACCCTCTCTCATACACTCAAGTCCTTGTAATGAGACAAATGGGTTTTATTTTGCAACATCCTGATCCAAGCAACGAGGAAGCTGGAAGTTGATCTAGCAGTTACCATCATTCAGGGATAGTAGACTGCTAGTCGCATTGCAGATTGCAGCATCCTATCAAACAAAGTGAATCAAAAGGCAGAGATTTTCATGCAGTCCTTTCACTTTCTACCTGCATTGTCCCTTTTAATCTTAACGAGTAGTTCCTGCACTAGCTACCTTTAGGGAATTTAGAGCAATGCCTCCTAAACCAGGAGTCTGACATAGTCTGCCATGCTTCTGGATTCTGGGTGGTCCTGATACTTACAGTTTTGGATGCAGCACACTTCCCGTCTTTGTAAATAAGGATTTTCACAGATCTGAAAAGAGTTAGACATTCAAAATCCTTATCAATCAGGCATACTTGCTTGCTTGAACTGTACCTTAGATACCTTGCACACATACACATTGGTACCTTTGCGATCTTGATCCAGTGATGATCTTCCCTTCTTCTGCTGGATGAGCCCGTTGTGAAATGCAGCACACAGTGTGGCAGAAACAACTCTTTCTTCTGGAGGAAGGAGAGAGTGCACAAAACCAGAAAGGGTTACAATTGCATTAGCAAAAGTGACATGTTAAACTTGCAAAATCTTTCTGACATTGACTATTTACACAGTGCTGACACCTGAGGTTCTTGTATAGAACATGAAGCTAACTTTGCAACAGACTCTTGGCACAACACAGATATAGACAAAACCAAGTTTGTCTCCTTGATCGCAATGAGAGTTTAGTTCCAGCACCAAGTATGAGAGACTGCTGATCTCTGCACAGGGAGCGAGGGGCTTTTTCTGGTTTGGGGTTTTTTGGTTTTGGGGTGGGGGGGGATTAATGAGACTGTATCAGGAAAAAACCAAGTTATGGAGGAACAAAAAATAAGGATTTGGTGGATGTTCTGCTTTCTCCCACCCTTGTTAATCAGGCAAGTTTTCTGGGTAGTGCTTTGCTGAATGAGAACCAAGAAACATTGGACTAATGGGTCTTGTGATTAATTAAGTGGTTTAGCTAGAACCTAGTGGTGTGTACAGGCTCATGTTGCCTTGTTGGGTTTGGGATTTGTACTTTACGCTACGGAGACACCAAGATTCATTGGCAGCTCTGCCTATACAAGGAATGCAGGGCAACAGCCCCTGTCCCTGGTTCTAGATCCTCTGGGAGGACTTTGGGAAAATAGCTGTTGATGTCTGTGGGAGCAGGACCATGTCCTGTGACCTTACCAAGTTTCCTATGCTCCTCATTCTCGCCTCATTTAAAAGCCACTTATGAGACTTCACTGAAACTTTCCAAATAATTTTGCTTTTGAATATAACCGAGCCTGGGAAAATTTCTTTTCATAATGGGAAGTTTGGGAAAGTTGTTTGTGTGCGGAAAAAAATTCAAGAGGGTATAACGCAAGCTGTTATAAACTTTCCCTCGAGCGGTTTCTGTTAGCAACTGCTACAATGACAGAAACAAAACCAAGGAAGAGGATGCTTGCAGGTATAAAAGAGGAACATCACAAGGTAGTCATTCACATTCTTGGGGCGTTGGGATCTGTGTGGGGAGGAACATATGCTTGTTAGACTGACTGGGGAAACATTTTGACCAGATGTGAGGAGCAGCAGATGTATGTACAGTATATGGCTACCTAGGAACAGGAGTCAATGGCATGAGAGGTTTTTTCCATTGCAATGCATCTTGCCTTGAACAGGCAGCTCTCAGCGTGGTGGGTAACTCACAATACCATTGGTTAGTAACAAGGTAAAAAATTAAGGCCCCGTGTTTAATCTCCAAACACCAAGAAGTTCAGGTTCTTAGGGCTCAACACTGACTGATATAAATAGCCTTGGAGATAACAGCCAGTGTTTCATCTCCACCTGGGGAAATTCAATGGTTATTTGAAGTGTCTTTTTTTCATTTTATTTTGCTTTTCTTTAGGGAGAAGGACCTAATCCTGCTGCAGCATTTATTTAATATAACTCTTTTAAAGTGGCTTCTTGCAGTTTCCAGGTTTGCTTGAGGTTTAAAAATGTTAAAGAAAATAGTGTAGAGCCTTTTATTCTCTTTGTCAGCATAAGAAAAAAATCATTAGATTTAGAATTCTAAATGAGAAGATATGTCAAGGAGAAAACAGGCCCCTAGTCTAAAGAAAAAAGATGCTTACATTCTTGGAAGGACTGTTGACAAAACTAAAAACATTCCTCATACACAAATGCTTTAAGGCACTATGAATGGACCTTTAAAACTTCATCTGAATTGAATCCAGGCTTTCAAATTCCAACCTGAGGTGACTTGGATTTCTTCGTTAATTACATTTAAACAAAAAAAAATTTATGTTCTCCTAAACTAACAAAAATGGAAGAAAAAAGATTAGAAATGTGTAATTGCAAATGCTTTTGACCCTGAAGATCTTCAACTTTGGTTTTAAAGAAAATGTAGCCAATCTTTTTCTCCAAAAGTGGTGCAATCTAAGGTTAAGAGAATGACAGGAGCTCCAACAATAGTGGTTTTGTATAAATGGATGACTTTTTTGCCATTACTTGTTTTTTTGCTAACTCAGACTTTCTTTTCCATCAGGACCAAATAGATTGAAATTTAATTTATTA
>NW_010553356.1:433-2939 GCF_000687285.1 Phaethon lepturus | reverse complement strand
TGAAGACGCCAGCCTGGACGCAGTACTCCACCTGGCAGCTATCGCTGATGAGCGCCAAGTGCTGGCTGAAGCCTGGGGGGCAGCTCTTGGCATGGGGGTCCTCGGCGGTGCCGTGGTGCTGCCCGGCCAAGGGGTTCCCTGCCTGGCAGCTGAAGAAGCCCCCAAAAGGCACCGCGTGCTGGCTGCCCGCCTCGTAATCCTGGCTCACGCACACCCTGAGCTCATCGAAGAGGTTCAGTGGGAAGTACCCCGAGGGGCAGGACTGGGCACCAGTGATGGAGTTGGCGCTGTGGGCACTGAACAGTCCCCCAAAGAGGTATCCCGAGCTTGGGGCCACCGGCCCGCTGGTGGCGCACCAGTAGGCGCTGAATTGCACCCTGGAGAGCCTGAAGACGTCCCGGCACTCAGGGTGGCAGAAGATGCCCAGGATGCACTTGTCGTGGCACTCCAGATGGCTGTGGCCTTCCTCCCGCTCCTGCACGCCCAGCAGCACCGGAGCATAGGTGGTGGGGCAGGAGAAAGTCCCAGTGAGGGGGTTCCTCTGCTCCAGCCCCCGGCACAGTGTGCTGGCGTCGGGGCCGGCCAGCCCAGCACACTCCTGGAAGACTCCCCCGAAGGTGAAGTTGGTCATGGCACCCTTGCAGGAGCCATCATCAGCATTGGCATGGAAATTGAAGTTGGGGGAGGTGGCGTCGGTGCACCCAGGGTAGGTGTTGAAGGTGTAGTAGCGGCGGGGGGGGGCCTGAGTGGCGGCGGATGCCCGCCTCCACTCGCTTGGCCAGCTTCTTCACCGTGGGGGTGGGCAGCTCTGGCAGGGTGCTGGGGTTGATGAAGAAGTACAGGGGCAGCCCTGAGCGGTCGAGAGCCACCAGCTGGTTTCTGATCCCCTCCTGCCAGGTCTTGAGGGTGATGCCTGGGTAAAAGGGGGTCCCGCCGATGCTCTCTACTCTGGAGTTGGTGCGGTTCTCCAGATACTGCTTGGTGAAGCCAGAGCTGACATCCAGGGACTCCTCGTTTTTCACATTGATGATACTGTGGAAGGCCACGCCGGCCGAGGCGGTGACAGCACTCCGTGTAGCGCCGCTGTCCTTCAGGAAGGTTGCCTTGATCTGATCCTCCTGCACTAAGCTGGCTCCGGCATCCACGGAGGTGATGGTGTGGGTGCCATAGTTAAGTACCAGCACCTCGGCCAGAAAATCAGCCATCCGTGTCTGGTTGTTCTCCAAGTGGCTGGCGATCGTCAGCAGCTGCTTCCTGAAGCCCTTGTCCAGGACTGCCCCTGGGTTGATCTTGGCAGTGTAAACCAGGTTCCTGACTTGCACTCGGGTGGTGACAGCATGGTCTTTCACTTGGTGGGTCTTGGTCCGGTGGAAGTCATAGGAGAACTTGCCGTTGATGGATGAGAAGAGGGACAGCTCCAGGTTGATGGAGGCAGAGGTGATGCTTTGGTAATCTTTCCAGGACTCGATGATCTCGGAGTTGATGTCCAGGTTGCTCTGCTTGCGAGGGATGGTGAAAATTTCATCTGGGATGATGTAAGATCCATCTTCTGTGGTCTTGCACAGCGAGTAGCCCAGGTTGATGACTCTGCCCATATCCAAATTCCTGAGGTTATCCCAGCCCCCCCCCGGCAGGACTTCCAGACTTGGGAGCTTCAGGGCCTTCTTGCACCCCGGAAACTCTGCAGAGGGGGACAGCTCCTGGACCTGCTCAGTGCCTGTCACCCAAGCCACCAACACCCAGGCGGGCAGGACCCCCCCCAGCACCCAGCCCATGGCTGAACCGGCGCAGGGCCCTCACCAGACGTCCGAGCGGTGAGGCGGGATCCGGGGAAATGAGCCGGCTGGGGGTGCAGCTGCTGGGTGGTTCCTCCTTTTGGGGGTTGAATTAGCAAAAGGGAAAGGAGAAGTGAGAACTGGTGAATGTGAGAAACGACTGAGCGGAGCTGAGACAAGCAGGTGGGGAGCAGAGAGCAGAGGTGCCCGGAGCTCATTGCCTCCCTGTTGCGAAAGCTCCCTCTCCCCATGAAAGCCGCTCTGCTACGGACGGGGCAGGGAGAAATCTCGCTTCGTCTCTTCACTGTGCCCAGGGAACTTCACTGTGCGAATCTGCCTTGGCCGGTGCTCGGGTGACTCCCCAAGATGAATCCCCCCTGCCCCTGGGTGACCTTGGCTCCTTGGTGCCACGTGAGGGACCTGTGCCCAGCCCCACGGCCTTGGGGTCCCGCTCACACGGCGGGGTGAGGTCTGGCCCCGGTCGCATGGGCTTTGCTGCTGACCCCAAGGCTTTCCGCCGCGGCAGAAGGCGAGGAGAGGGAGCGGGGAGGTGGTGCAGCGTGGTTTCGGGGCGGGGGACAGTGCAATGCTTGTCTCCCTTCTCCCTTGGGGAAGAGGCTGCCTGAGACCCTGGGGCAGGCACTGGTGGGTTTGGAGGTTCCTCCCATGGGGGCCAGCCCCATACCAGCATCTACATCAGGGCTCTCTGCAGGCTCCCCTACCCCATCGCT
>NW_010553356.1:0-395 GCF_000687285.1 Phaethon lepturus | reverse complement strand
CGCCTCGGGATTGCTGAGCCGCAGGAAGCTGCTCCCAGCGGCACCGAGCCCGGGGATGCTGGCACGTGGGCTGGGCCCCGGTTTCAGCGGCGCAGGGCAGCTGCTGCGTGTTTTGGGGAATAAGCAGTTAAAGCAGCTTCTGCTGCGAAAGCTGTGGCTCTTCCCAGACGGACAGGCTCGCTTCCCCTATTTTTGCCGGTTGGTTTCTCTTCCCAGGACGGTTCTGGCACGGGCCGAGGCTGAGGCGAGGGCTGTGATGGAGGGGGGTGGAACTGTAGATGCACGTGGGCTTTTGCCAGGGTGGCGCCGGGAGCGGCGCGGGGGGCGCGGACGGGAGCACCCCCAGGGATGGCTGTGCTGGCCCCAGCGCGGGGCTTGGGCCCCGGTGTAGCTGG
>NW_010553355.1:3179-3400 GCF_000687285.1 Phaethon lepturus | reverse complement strand
GCGCGGGGACTGCGCAGCGACTGCGCAGCTCCAGCTCGCGGGTACACCTCCCGTGCAGCAGCCGCACACGCCCGCGCCCGCGCACAAACAGGTTGCCGTGTGGCAACCGAGATCCCTTTGCGCGCACAAACTACAGCCAAAATACACGTTACCCACCGGGCAGGGCAGCCTTTGCTGATTTAACCGCGATTGTGGCAGGGGGGGAGGGACGACCCCGCCCC
>NW_010553355.1:2495-3162 GCF_000687285.1 Phaethon lepturus | reverse complement strand
GCTCCGGCCCTTCACGATGCTGTTTTTCTCTTCCTCGAGAGCGACCACTACGAATTTTCCCTTTAGAAGTCTTGGTATTTCCTTGAAATAATTCTGGTTGACGCAGAAACATGAAAACTTTCCCATCATCTCATTCTCCAGTCCTGTATCTCTGTGGTTACTGCCCCTGTGAAAACGTGTATCATGTATGAACGCTACATTAGGCCTAAACCCTCTTCTGTGACATGGGGGTTTACGACTTTAGGCTGGCAATACTGTTTGATAATTTTCTGTTCTGAAATGACTGCATTTTGGGCCGTTCCTAGCAAGACTCCTCGTCAGGTCCATAAATTGCACCACTTTGGAAATCTAGTGGGAAGAATTGCGGTTAAATCCCATCTGTTTTAGGTGGGTGCGTGTGTGAATAATGAGGGGGTAGAAAAGAGACTTCTGTCGCAAGGATCAGGCTCTCGCAGCTGGACAGACCTCCAGTAACCACAGGGCAGGCGTCCTTTTACTTACAGCAGGCTGCCGGGGTGACTCTTCTTGCCTCTTGTCCTTTCTCCTAATATAAGACTTTCCTCATTGCTCTATTTTCGGGAACAATTTCTGCCATCCTCAGGGAGGCCACATTTCCACATTTTTCCCTCTCTGCCACCCAATCCGTAAGTAAGGCTGCAACGCAAGC
>NW_010553355.1:0-2464 GCF_000687285.1 Phaethon lepturus | reverse complement strand
CTGCTGAAACATCGCTGTCGGGTCTAGTCCTATTCTTTCATAATTTCTGTCCTCAAACACTGAGATCAGCTTGGATCTAGAACGAGTTATGGTGAAGGCAGAGCAGTTTGCACTATTTTAAAGATCCACATATGCTAAGTAACACGTGTACTACGTGTGGGTACACGTACGTGCTTCGCAGACGCGATGCAGAGACCCTGTGCTTGCTGTACAGTCACAACACACACCGCAAACCCACGCACAGAGCAATTCCACGCGCACACACGCGGTATTTCTGGATCTGAATGCATCGGCGTTGGTTTGGATTAATTTATCAGGTGCCTGTATACTGAAGATCTGCAGATGCATTCTCTGCAAACCTCGGCAGGCAAAGGTGGGATCGCTGTTTGAATGGTGGCTTTTCAGCATCGGCATCATCATCACAAGCAACATTCTCTGGCATGACACGAAGCAAAGGCCAACAGGAATTAGAGATGCCAGAAAAGAAAGACTCCTCCCCTCCCGTTCCAGTCCTTCCCTCCCAGTAACATCCAGTTCCTGTACATTTAGGAAGGGTGGAAAGATCACAGTTCACGTGAAAAGCTGACTCTCACGCTATTTTTAATGTGTCCCCCGTGTATTAGAGGAGTATTTATGTTACATCAATTTAAGTGCGTGTGAGTTTATGTGTTAATGCCTGCTCACATACAGGATAAAAAATACACAGCACAGTTAGTCAAATACATGTAAATACAGACAGAACCCTATTTATTTGGCAGACCACACAAAGGCTAAGAAACGAAAAATGCACTCACGCCCTCTGACACCCTGGCCGAGTGTACGCGCGAGAGCTCTCGTGGTAGGGACTGAAGACTGGCTTCTGGCTCCCTCTCTCTCCCTCTCCCTTTTCTGTTAAGAAGACACTTTGAGCGCGGGGATTGCTCACAGTCTGGCTGTGTGATCCACATGCAGGACTTGTAATATGCCTGCTATTTCCCTCTGCCTCCCTCTCCCCCCGCCCCAAGCCTCCCCCCCCACCTCTCTTGTTCTCATGTTCAGTGGTTATTTTAGTTTAATGTGGTGACATCACAGCTCTCTTGGCGAGATAAAGCCCTCGCCGTGCATACAGAATACGGCTCCACTGATCACTTCCAAATGACGGGATTTAGCGAGGTCTGATATTTAGAGCTCATCCCTACGGCGGAAGATGCCGCGTTCTGGTGCGGCTCAGTGCAGGTTTCACCGTGAGTTTGCACAGCCCTGCTGCAGCGTTCGGGTGACGGCGTAATGTCTTGCTCAGTAAATTGGGAGCGAGATCTGGCAGAGACACTTTTAATAAGTTCACTCATTTTTGAATAGCAGAGCAGAACAGCTAGACACCTGTCTGCTGCTCTCGCCTGAATTTGGCGAGGTTTGTATGCAAAGACTGGGAGGAGATGGTCCTTAGCTGAGGAGAGAGACGGAGCGCTGGAAGGCACCTCATTTTTCAGCATCACAGAGTAGCCAAAACCCCCCTTCGTATTAAAATGAAAACACGACGTGCATTTTTAAAGTTGCCCAAGAACCCCTCTACAACCTTTCATTTATCTGTAATTCCTCCACCCTTTTATATCAGATTTGCAACAGCCTCCACGGTTCTCATGATTTTGTTCTGCGCTCTTCTAAAATGGGAAACAAAGAAAGAAATAGCACATAATATTATAAAAACTTAACAGCGGACCAGATAAGAAACGCAGGAGGAGAAAATAATGCAGTCAAATAAGCTTTCCATTATTAACAACTGTGCCCTGAGGTCTACGGGCATAGTCCCAAAACCTAAATTATCTTAAATCATGAGGTTGCCAATAAAGACAGCTTGGGACAGCAGAAGGGGTCTGTGATTTCAAGGGGTTTGTGGACCACATATATATATATGATTAACATTTCTGTGCTAAGGTTTATTACTTCATTACAATATTTTCCATCATAAATGAATAGGTAAAACACCTGGCTATTAAATATAAACCTATCCCTCAGGATGATCAGATTATCACTTGAATTTAAAATCTTTCTGAATTTTTAATAATGCATAACAAATAAGATTATTTATGCACTTTCTTCGCTCTGCTTGCAGGGCCCACGACTACGTACAGCCTCCTCTCCGGAAACGCGGGGGCCGCAGGAGCGTACGCTGAGGGTACCTCAGGAGCTGTGCTCCCCCGCTCTGCTCTTTCTCCTCCCGCTCTGCCCGAGATTCCTGCGTTTTCGTGCAGCGGAGGCGAGGGACCCTCCTTGGCAGCCCAGCCCCGCGGGGTAATTAGCCCCGCGCGGGAGTCGTCAGCCGCAGCGGCGGGGAGGAAGCAGCTGAGGAATCGGGGCAGGCTGATGGGAAAGTCAAGTGGAGGCCTGGCTGTCTGAAACCTCTTCAATAGATCTGTAGTCTGGACTTGAACCCTGCCCTCTCACCTCGGGGTCCCATATTTCTTCCCCCGCCCGCCGCGCGCTC
>NW_010553354.1:0-18510 GCF_000687285.1 Phaethon lepturus | reverse complement strand
GTGGTTTTCCGAGACGCTCGTGGATCGTGACTCAGCCGTGTTAATGTAGGATTTCCTTGCGTTGTTTGTCATGTGTGGGTTCTACAGCGCACGACGTTAGCTGAGAAGTGCAGTGCTTAACAATTCGGTGAAGGAATTTTGCTTGTTGGAATGTAATAAAAGGGAGATGTGTGCAGAGACTTACACTGAGACTTTGAAAGTAACAGGACAGTAAAAACAGTATTATAACATGAACACTGAAGGAGCAGGATCATCAGAAAATGGTCTCGGATGAAGCAGCTAAGATCAAATGCCCATTATCAGTCTTTTATTGAGTATTCTTGCCTCTATCTGAGCAGTTACACTTTGATCATCCTCATTTTCCCCAGATGAGTTGAGATCCTCAATCAAACATGAATGAACAGTAGTCGTGATTATTAAATGAGTAAAAACATAACTCCAGCTGTAGAAGCAACAGGTAGCAAGATGTTTCTGTATCTATAGTTTGAGAACTCAAGAAGGGAAAGTTGTTTCTTTTGTCTTCTGGTCGTCACAAAAGATAAACCTACCTTCCACAAAACAGATAATCTAGAAAGCTGGCAGTGGTGTGCTCACTGCAACCATTATCTTTACAGGGCAGAGAGCTGTAGTAGTGGAAGTCAAAAAAGTTATAATTAAGCATTTTCAGTTAGTGGTAAAAAAAGAAGCAAGGGCTTTGGGAGATCTCCCTTGAATAACAGGCAGAACTGCAGGAAAAAAACCTCAAACCAGGGATCTACCAATCTCAATGTAGTTAGTGTCAGACCCTGGAAAAGGGAGGCAAGTGGTCTGGAGAGCTGGGAGTGGATGCACCTGTGGATAAAGAAAGCAATGATCAATAGCGTTGGTGGATAAGGGATAAAACGTCCCGGATGGCAGTTTGGGCCAAACTGAGGGTAAAGTTTTATTGTTGGCTTAAAATAAGCATGTGCAGCCACTCAGGGCACTGACTCTTGCTTTGTCTTGGAATTGGCTCTATCAAAAAAGCTGTATTTTATCAAAAAAGCACTGAAGGAATCGTGCAGTTGTGTAGTTGCCATCGTTTCCTCTTCACCTCTGAAGCACAGTTTAGGATTTCTTTCTTGCAGTTCTGTGATGATCTTAGGTTATCCCTGCACGATCATGCAGCCGTACTCTGGGAGTGTTAGAGAGTTTTAAAGAGTAAGATGAGGGCTCACTGAAAAAAGGAGGGGGACTGGAAAGAGAAATTTGAGGAATGGAAACTGGAGCTGGATGGGGAGCAAGAGATAGGAGTTGAAGTCCGGTTCTTAGTGAAAGAAGAAACAAGTGTCAGAAGTCTTAACAAGCCTTCTCCTTTTAATTCTTTGGGTTCTGGTGTGGGTTTTATAATTTGGGGTTTTTTTTCCTTTGTTTCAGTGTGTTTTTTTCACTGTGCTACTGAACTGGAGTTTAGAGTTTGTCCTAGAAAATAGGGTAATCTGAGATTAACTGTCACTGTTACCTTGCTAAAGTTTCCCCTCCCCCCCACTTTCCTCCTCAGACTTATCTAGTTAGGAAGAGCTGACTGCTAAAGAGAAAATGACATCTCTAGAAAAAGGTAGGTGGTTTACATTATATCTAAGCAGACTGGGTTAAAAGTACTTTAACGTAAATTCTAAAGACCAGAGTTACACTGTATGCCAGACTCCATTCATTTATACTTACTCCTTTTACGTAGCTATTAGGAAGGTGTTATGTGACTTCATTATTGAAGTGAAAACCAGAGCTGCCTGGATCGAACAGTTAATTGAATGTGGTTTTCTAATCCAGCTTTGTATTGAAAAACAGGTTTGTTACTGGTACTGTCATGTGTCTGTACACTTTTCTGTCAGTGCTCCTCTAGTATTTAGAACCTGCTGATACTGATTCAGCCAACTTGAAAGTAGTGCAATATAATAGTGCTACCACAGCATTTTTGAACATCATTATTTGGATAGAGGATGCAGGCTCACATTACTGCCCACAGTATGAGGAAAAAAGCAGTATGTGTAGCTATGTTCTAAGAAACTTTCTTCTTGCACCCATTGTGAGGAAACTTTACTACAATAATACTTCATTCAGCTGAAAACTTAGTGAACTTAAATAAAATTAATTTCAGTAAACATTATCATGCATATTGGGGAATTCAGAGCAGAATGCAGCATTACTGGGAATACTGCAGTCTATTGATTAGAAATGAAGCAGAATGGGCTTTTCTTAAACCTTCACTTGGACAATTAAAAATCATGGTAGGTAGTACTTAAAAGTCTGATAAACTTCTTAAGGTGTTAGTAGCTATGTAGTTAATAGCTGCTTTTCATTTAATTCTTGCTTTTAAAATGAGACTGTTCTGATTCTGTCAGCTCACAAAACCTGATTTTGCTTTCAACCCATGAGTAATATTGTCACGAATTTTCTCTGTACTAGCTTTTTTTTGTGTCTGCATTTAATCTTGCATGGCAGCAGGAAATTAAGATTAATACAATCCAGATCAACATTTGTGTCTTGTACTATTAGTGTTAATGAGCAGTATGCACTTGAGTAAGGACTTTTCTAACTTGTGCTTGATAATTGCTGCTGCAAAGGACTATTTTACACACGCAGTGTGCAATTAAAATTGCAGGAATTAAGTGAAGAGTTACAATGAGACTATAACAAAGTGAAAGGTGGTAAACTTTCCCTCCGCTATTTCTAAATTTTAGTAGATGATGCCTCATCACCCATCCGAGGACCTGGAGATGGCATGGAAACAGAGCAGACAACTGAGTCAGTGGAAGTAATCACTGGAGCCAGCACTACAAACCATCACATCCATCACAGCCCACATAAAAAGACAGTCTCTTCCCTGAGCCCCGGAGTTCTGCAGCTAGGGAAAATACATGCTGATAAATCAGTGGAGATTGAAGCTATTCGTATATTAGTCCCCAAAGCAGCTATCACCCATGTTGTTCCAACTAAAAATGCTAAGGTAGCTAAATCGGTGGGACATAAAGGAGATGCATTCCATCAGTCAGAGGGACCCGCAGATCCCAAGAAAGAACAGATAGAGCTGAAAAATGCAATTGAAAAGCTGAAGAATTCAGAAAAGCGGTTGTTACAGGATAAGGAAGGTCTCTCTAATCAGCTACGCATACAGACAGAGGTAAGAAAAGAAAGGTTTTTTTCTCTCACAGCTGAGCTGCTTTGGTTTATATAGACAGTTTATGAATGCAGCCAAAGAGAACTACTGTGACACTCTAGCCTTGAAACAAATAGTTTCCCTCTTGAAACTTATTGGCTAAGATACAGAGTAGATGTAGGTCTAAGTACTCCAGTGCTGCTTCTCTGACCAGAGATAAAAGTATCAAAGGCATGAAGCCAGGAGAAACATTGGAGGGATGCAGGGAAATATATCTTTCATGAGAAAAGATTTTGCTCCTCAACTCAACCACTAAGTTTAAAATGTTATGCCACAGAAGGGGTGACTATATTTTTCTACATCATATAATCTGTGGATGTCTTTTCTAATCCTTTGTCTTACTGATTCAGGAGTTGAATACTACTGAAACTTTCCTTTTGTTTCTTATAGCAGGCTTTCATTCTTCCTATTTGGCCTGTGTTAGAATTTAAACAAGAATGTTAAATGTGCATTAGTCTCAAATGTTTATGCTCACTGGAGTGGATTGTGAGGCTTGATATACTCTGCATTGGATGTGTCAAATTCTGGAAAGAGAAAGGCAATTTATTATTAGCAATTTGCAATAACTTCACTGCATTCTGGAAGTAGGAGGTTTTTCATTCTATATTGATAAGACAGTGTGGTCTAATTCTAGGTGAATCGGGAGCTGAAGAAATTACTTGTTGCTTCTGTTGGGGACGATCTGCAGTATCACTTTGAACGGATGGCTCGTGAAAAAAATCAGCTAATCCTAGAAAATGAAGTCCTGGGACGGAATATGTCTCAGTTGTCTGAACAATTAGAGCGCATGTCTATACAGTGTGATGTGTGGCGAAGCAAATTCCTAGCAAGCAGGTATTCCTTCTTACAGAGCTGTTACAACAGCATTATCCTTCAGTCTTTCATTACATACGCCCATTGCAAGGCCTGGTAATGTGCTTATATACACAGAGAACAGCCACAACAGCTATACTGACATCCACTATGGAATTTGAGTATACAGAAAAGGTACAAAGAAAGTAAGCTCCTTGTAAATCTGAACAGTTCTGCTTTTCAAAGGTAATACAGTGGGTCCTATACCTCCTAAAGTCTTAACTACAGTTCTTGTCAACATAGCCCAAGAAGTTCTTAATTCTGATAGACTGTGTGCGGTTTGGGGTTTAAAAATGTCTTCGAGGATTGAATTGTCTTTAAAGGTAACTAGCTTGATTTTCATCCCCATCCCCCAAGTACGATACAGTCATCAATGTGTGAAGTTGGTTTGGTTAAGAAGTCTGCTTACAGTGATTGAGGGATCTACTGGGAAGGGCAGCTCAGTATAGAAGAAAGAGCAGGGGCACCTCTTCATTACACACTGATTGTGTTACTGCTAAGAACCCTGCTGTTACTTCTGTAACCATAAAATAATGGGTAGCAAAAGTCAGGAGCAAATATTAAGCTGCTCTGAATGTCAAAATCTCATTTGACAATGGATTAGACTTCTAACTTTATGAGTGTAGTTGTCTTACCAGATAATGTAACTAGTGTTCCAGGACTTTTAATCTTTTACTGTACTTGGATATAACTAACTCAATTTTAATTATGGTGCTTAATGCATATTACAAAAAGGCCTCTACTGCTTGAAGGAAATGGTAAGAGAATACAGTGTCCTTCCTTTAATTTGATGGTCTTAAGAAGTTTCAGCATATTGAGTGAATGTAAGTACTTGTTGATAGTCTAGGTAGGCAAGTGTTACTATCCTGATTTCACTTGTTTCTTTAGCATTAACAGGAGTTCTGAGATCAGGGGTGCAAGTCCCTTCTAGGAACGACAGTGTGGTGATGTGCTTAGAGTAACACTCTTCGATATTATAACATCCTGGTTCGTTGAGATCTCGGATTTCTAACTGGTAGTTGTTTAAATGTCATTCTGGTTTTTGCATTTGCATTATCGCAGACATTCGAAATACCTGCTTGAGGGCTCAGTGCCAAGTCTCATGGCATAGCAACATATGACAACAGTTGTCTCATTTGTAACTCTTAAATGCTTGTATCTGGCACATAAAACATCTATTTATTGCCCTTGAGAAAGGCAGAGTTGAATGAATGCAGTCTGTAGCCATAGCTGTCATCTTTAGAGATGAGTATGAAAAGGTGATTATAGCATACTTGTGAAAACTGTGTTAGTAAAACAAAATGTATTTATCTATCAGGATGTTTGTCCACCATGTTCACTTACTCAAAGTGTCTTTAAATGTCTGTTACTAGATTTATATTAAGTGACACAAGATTTTTTTAAGTTGGAACGTCATAATCTTGCACTTGTGTTGACTGCAGTTGAACAGAAATTGCTCTTAATACATGTCCTTTGTAGTAAGGTTGATATAAGCCCTGCTTAGGGGCAGCTGCCCCTGCAGCTTAATACTTAGTTTGAGCTGACAAAGTAGACTCTGTAGTAGAATGAAGGTGACTTTCAAACTGCTCACTTACACTACTGACTGGAGATTTCTTTTGCAGGGTTATGGCTGATGAGCTAACCAATACCAGAGCAATTCTTCAGCGTCAAACCAGAGATGCACAAAGTGCCATCCAGGACTTACTGAATGAACGTGATCAGTTCCGTCAAGAGATGATTGATACACAGAAGTATGATTTTTTTCTAATCCAGACTACCTCTGTGCAAACTGTTTAATTTCTGTCAGTTTATTCTAGGCCACAGAAGAATCAGATAACTTTCCCCTGTTCTGGTGATATTCAATGAAAATTAATTATGCCGATGGATAGTAGCCACTTTTCAGTCTCAGAGCTAAAAGAGCCAAAGGAGTGTTATTTTTCTTCATCATTCCCTGGAGGTGTGAGGTGTTAGGCATCCTATGCTGCGGAACTGACATCCCCCATATCCTCAGGCTTTCTGTATTAATCAGTTACTGGTTTGACTTCATCTCCTCTGTTCCTTCTAAAACATACAGATTCTTCTACCTACATTGACTTTTTAATGCTTGTCCTGCCAGATGTAAAATAAGTTTTACCAGTATTAAAATTCTGTGTTGGTGAGGCCTTGCCTTGGAGAATGGCCTGTTTGCCCCCTTGTTTTTAAACACTTCCCTTTTTGGTTAACATTTGGCTTGTGCAGTAAGTCTTCAGAAGAGACGACTCCTCTGAAGTACGCTGTGTGCTAATAGTATAGACTACAAAAACCACTAATAGGGCGCTTTTTCCTTTCTGCACAGGCTGCTGGAGGAGCTGATGGTTTCTCTTCAATGGGGGAGACAACAGACATACTACCCTAGTGCCCAACCTTATACTACAACAGAGCTAGCAGCTGTGAATTGTAAGCTAGCCAAAGCTGTAAGCTCACATCTTCTTGGAAATGTTGGCACTAACAGTCCAAAAAAGACTTCAACAGCTGTGGAGTTTTGCAATACCCCTGCTGAGAAAATGGCTGAAAAGGTGAGAACCTTGTTTCACATATCTCAATCTGTCAGCACAGAGTCGTCTTTCCAGGAAGAAGCACGTTGCTTTGTGTTAACTGCTTAATATCTTGCCTTTTTTAAGAAACTCTGTGCAGGGGAAACATGCTGAATAGAGCTGTCTGTTTCTGTCTTTAAAAAAAAAAAAAAGACAAAACTGGAAAAACAAGCAAAACAAAAATAATATGATGATACATACTGTTTCCTTGTCTGTCCCTAGCACCGCAAATAACTGGGTCAAAATTTGTTTAGAGTTAGTGTGTCAGGAGGAAGCCAACGGAAAATACTTAATTGACTTTGAAAACTGAGTGGGGGAAGAGACCTAGTTCGGGTAGGAATAAGTCATAACTCTTCAGCAGTAGTTTCTGTTGCCCTAAAAATCAGTTCTGTTGAAAGTGGGTGGAAACACAGAGGGAAGAGAAGCTGTATGGCTGTCTTTCAAGATAAGGTTCCACTGCAGGAAGCTTGATGTTTAAATAGCAAATTAGACTAACAGTTTAGTCTGGAAGCAATTGAGCAATAGTTGACAGCAGGAGGCTCACGGTGCCTAGTTATCTGTGGTGTTATTGCCTGGTTTTGCTCACCTCTGCTAGAAAGAGAAGAATTTTTTTATTCTCAGTAAAATCATACTTTGGATTTTCTGATGGACACTTAACAATTTATAAACAGTACTTAATGCCTTTCTATTGAGGGTCTGGATAGATGGATTTTTAGTCTTCAATTTGGAAAAAAAAATTGAGAAAACTCTTTTGAGCAGAAATTCTTCCTAGCTGTTAGAGAAGGATAAACCCCATTAAACTTAACGGATATATTTTCATTCTCAACTTTTCCATCCTTAGGTGCTACGTGTACTGGATCCAGCTGCACGTACAGAAGGACCAACAGAAGTTTCTTTTTCTGAGACTTCTCCATCTTCCTTCCTTTCCACAAAAAAGAATATTGGAAGGTTTCACCCATATACAAGATACGAAGATGTAACTTTCAATTGTTGCAATCGCTGTCAAGGAGAGCTGACAGCCCTTTAAAAGCACTGCCAATGCAACTGCACATGCGCTCTTTCTGAAGAAACACACTAGTTGATGTTCAGCTTTTTTTCAGCAGGCTTCCCTTTTCCCTGTTTCTTCCCATAATGGGTGGGGTTTAACATTGGAAATTATGCGGTTTCTGCTTCTCTACCTCTTGAAGTTAGGGACTGACAGGATTTCCTTAGCCTCTGGGATATTTCTACTACTTTTCAGTTTGGAAATCTACTTACTTTCTTCTACAAAGGTGAGAGCAAAAATGTGTAGAGCATAGAGATGTCCTTGACTATTTAAGGTTTACAGTCTTATTAGCAAATCTCAATGGATTTCTCTTTAGAGGGAGACAAAAGCGTAACTATACCAAAGTAAATGAAGTGCTGATAGGTTATGTTTAAAAAAAAAAAAAGATAATGGAAAATGGTCAGCTCCATGCTTTTTTTTTTTTTACTTTCAGCCAAGGTGGTGAACTTCCCCAAGCCTATGTTCAGCCTTTTAAATTCAGTAATGAAAGGGAATATATGCAAAGATTCTTCAAAGTTTTGAAAGAGCAAGCATATACATTGTTGCAGCCCTCCTGGCAAGAAGGGGAAAGAGCTTGATGAACTCTAGCTATAATATATAAATAGCAACTGATTTTAAATGGATTCTGGAAAACTGTGCAGGGTGAGATTATTCTTTTGTTTCCATAAAGCTAAAATAACAGCTTTTCCATCTATTTTAGCTTCTAGAGTGAAGCCGTTGCATAGCTGATCCTCAGCAAAGACAGACTGATACACCTCCTTTAGTATATAGTGTTGAAACTTGACCTAGCATTAGAACTTAGTCCTTGCTCAAGGTCTTCCTGGGTGTTATAGGAAGTTGAAGATAAGCACTAAGTTAGTACAGGCACTGGTAAAAAAATACTACTTTTTTTTTTTTACTTGTATGGTTTTATAATCTTGATGTAGGTCTGAAGAGACATTTTGGCAGATAATGTGCTAAATACATTTGCAACCTGAATAGGCTTCTTTGGAAAGAGGAATGGTAGGAGGATGCAAATATGCATTTTAATTTCTTAGTTTTATTCCCAAATTTATCATACGTAGCTGTCTAGTTTGTGGAAAGGGTTTCTGAAATGGTTACTTTTACCCAGTTTTCCTTTGAATCTCATAACTTACATATTGTGATCATGGTGTAAGTTCTTGCTGTTGCTGGCTATGCTTTGGTTTGCATAAATAAAACTACAATAAACTTTCTTTGCTTGCTTTCAAGTTGCAGTTTTGCATTTAATGTAGCTGTATTTTTGACCTTGTTTTCTCTGCAGCATAGAAGGAACTATAGGACATTGAACTTGTAAAACCCTTCACTCTACTGGTCTCAGGTAATGAACCAAGAAATACTTCTTTTGTAGCTTACTACCATTAGGGAAATATGAACCTTTGCAAACTTTCCCCCTGCATTTCCTTGCTAGACACAAGCAGCATTTCTTGCCCTTGGTGCCAGGGGAAGGTACACGAAGGAGGAAGGCACCAGCTACTCATGTTTCTCAGCTTGTAAAATCTTCATTCCACAGCCCTGCCCTTTATCTGTGCTGGTAAAAGCTGCAACACAGCACTTTCCAGGCAAGCATCAGTTACATGCCTATAACTATCTCCAAAACGGTAAGAGAAAAATGCTAATGGCAAATTTGCTTTGCATCTACTGCACTTCCTTCTGTTACAGTACTTCCTACTACAAAGAGAATACTTTGAATGTGGAAAAATGTAAGAACAATGCCAGATCATGAAATCTGTTGCACACAGAGCTGGACAGAATGTTCCTCATCTTGCACTAACTTTGCGATTTCATGAGTGACCTTGTTCTCTGACAAGAGTTCACAATTTAGCTGCGTACAGTGATGTAGTTTATTATAATAAATTTAGCAAACATGGACATATATACAAGGACTTCAGCTTCCTTGATATTGATAGAGGACATAATTCACACAACGTTTTAATTTCATGAAATAGAAAACTACTGAATATGAGTCACAGAAATGTGCATGTGCACATACATCATAGCCTTCACTAACCACTTTCCCTGAACTAAAATACAGTCCTCTGGTCTAGCCAGAATTACAGCTGGTCAACAGATCAATAGAAAGTGGTACAAGAAACAGCATTTTCCAACAACATAACACCTTGTACAGTCTTCATCACAAGCAGCAGCAAACAGCACTATTAATCCAACAAAATTCAACTTTCTACATAATAGCCTGCATCCAGGAATTCATGGTAGAGTTGAGTATAAAGTGAAGACAGGAATGTGTATTTGCCACCCTCACATATAGATCTCACGCTCATTTAGATTTGGTCAAATGAAGAAGATCCCTGAGTTAGACATAAAAGCAGGCTTTTCACCAAGGTTACAAATAAATAGATAGATAGTAAAATCATTGTCAGTGAAGGTAATTGTTAAACTTGCTTGATGACTTCAAAAACATCACAAAAAGTCATTAGCTGTGAAGAGCAAAAGCTCAAGCCGTAAAAATTAAGAGGGTTGCCACTGAGAACTCACTGGTTACATCAAACTTCAACTGTAATGGTCTGTGAAGCGAAAGGATTTAGGCTCTGAACTAATACAGCGGATGTTCTGCATCTGTTTTGCTCTTCTGGCTTCTAATCTAAGCTGCCTTGCTCTCTCTTTAGCAGCTAGTTCTTCTGCTCTTTTTTCTTCTCTCTTCCTTTTTAGCCATCTGTGGAGAGAGAAACAGGACTAGAGGTACTGGCAGTTGCAACTGAAAGCTTTACGTCATCCATTCAAAGGAGACTTGCCCCCGTTTAACTAGAGTCCTCTTGTCCTGTAGGATAAAGTTCGGTGTCATGGCTGAGCCAATCTAAAAGCCTGCTGCTCCTAAGCATGGGAAATGCTACTTTTCTACCCCCGTTCTGCTTCTGCACCCACCTTTACCTCCCCCTCAGCAGAAGGTTGAGCTGATTCAACTCATGGACTCGAGGGGAAAAAAAAAATCATTTTATTGGATAATGAACTGAATCAACACAAGCTTGCTCCAGAACAGGCAAAAAGGAGTAGGGGAGAAGGATCTCCTGTTTTCAGCAGAAGCAATTCACTATTTCAGCTCAGGCTCTGGCAAGTAATTTCACAACAGTGAACAAACAACATCAAGGAACTGATGTATTTTTGCTAAGGTGTAAGTTTATGAGGGGCATATTCATGCAAAAAAAACCAAACCCAAATGAACCAATAAAGACTTCAGCAGTAAAGATGTACCATGAAAATACTACAGTCTTAAGCTGATTGAGAGACTAAAAGTTTTCAAATATGATACCCTAGGGATGGCCTTACTCTTTAAAGGCTCTGTTGCATTCCTCTGTTCTTGGAAAAAAGGCAATTCCCTCAGCTTGGCGTCTCAACATTTCTATCTGTTTTTCTTTCATGTGTTCTTGATGCTTTTTTTTAAGCCATAACTTGAAGGCTTCCTCTGGATTCCTGCTCCTCTCCTATTTAAAAAAAAGAGACATAGATACACAAGGCTTATTCTTAAATGACCTTTATAATAATTTTTTGAACTCTGCTTGCATCTCCCATCCACAAAACATACTTTATAAGCAAACTAGAACATATGCTAATCTGGCATAGAGTATATACATAAGCGAGCATTCAAAGCGGTATGTTTTAAAAAATACTGAATTTAGCTTTTCAAGCCCATTGCTGCAAGACAAAGGAACTTCAGAACAGAGCATCTGAATCTTAAGGTTCTGGTCATGTGCATTAGCTGCTTGCCAAGGAGTTCGATGGTAAAGAACACACTTCAAAGCGTTTCTGGCTGCTTGTTCACTGCAGAGTTCAAGTCATTCTCCTGACAAAAAGGAGCATTGCTGTATCTCCTGTGATTTTATAGCTAGTAAATTCATATATCCAGCTTCTATGACACAAGCACCCTGCCAAGCAGAATAATCCTAAACATGCAAGTCAATCTAGGTCTTCCCTGAAAACAATGTAACCAAACCATTTCCTATCACTGTAAATTTTCATATGCTTAGCTAAGAACACAGGCTGAGTATTTGGTTTTCCTGTTTAATGAGCACTGTAGATCCCAGTCCTACGTTAGGAAGATCTTACTTTGCTGTTCAAGTCTTCTAGCTCCTTTGCACGACGAATTCGCTTTTCTTCTTGCACTTGTTCTTTCTTCTTCTGTAACCAAGCTTTAAAAACCATCTCATTCTCTCTTCTCTTCTGTTCATCTTGTTCCCTTTTCCGTTCTTCTTCCTTGAATGGAATGAAGAGTGAATAAACTTATTTTTTAAAAGAATCATCTTAATCTGCAAAGGCTTTCACAGACAATAAATAAACCATTTGAACTGTATGAGAGAAAAAAAAATACCGATGAAACGGGAATACTTAAAGACTGTATCCTAGCTGATTGATAACTACTTTTAGAAAGAAACAAGTTTGAGCCCTCCTGCAGTTCATGTTACATTCAGATACTTTCAGCCTAACCCTTACTGTAATTACCCCCATTTCCATGATACTTCTCAGCTCACAGACATTTCAGACATAGCAACAGGTCAAGACTTTTAAAATTAAGCCTGCCCAACAGCTCTGATTGGCTTAAAATCAGTTTAAACTGATGCCTTTTAAAAATGAATGCAACTCTCAGGCTTGATGGACCACTAAATTCTAAAGGAAATTTAACTACCTATGGACTGCAGGCACTACCTTATAAATAAGGATTTTTTCCTAGCCATGAAGTTGTAACGTATTTATTTAAGGCATATTAATAGCTTAACACTTTTTTTCAAGTTTACAAAATTAATTGATTTTTACAAAATTGAGAAAAGTTTTTTGTAATTATTAATCTTATTTTAGCTATCTACAAGGAGGAGAAAGGTTTCCAAAAAACACTTCAGAAAGCCGATTTTATGAGGTTTTTACTATCTTTGACACAAAAGCTACAATCCCCACACATTTCAACATTCAGAGACATCTATTCTTCTTGCAAATAGATGATCTTCCTCCCACCTACACACAACTTTCATATGAACCTCCAAATTTACAATCTGTAATTTACTGAAATGAAAGAAACCCCACCAAAATGAAGCAGATGGATTCCAGTAATGTCAAGAAATGTTTCATGCCTGTAAAATCCATGACAGAATGGAAGAACTCCATTCAAGAATGAAGAAATAAAGTAATACATTCTTACCTTTTCATAAGTCAGCCAACAGAGGAAGACATTTAGCACACAGTTAGGAACATAAACCTTCCTTACCTCCACCACACTACCTTTTACTTTAAACACGCAGAGTACTGGTCAAGAGATCTAGTCCTGTGTGTGCAACGAAAACACACCAGTAACTCTTAACATTTCATACCTCTCATTACTGAGCTAAGCCTCAGCAAACCTTTCAAATAAAGAACACTACACCTATTTCCATGGGTAGTGAGCAACTTTGAAGCCACTCAGCCAGCTTACTTAGAATGCCATGGCACAGAAAAATGGTAGATGCTTCCATGTCCTTTTTATAGAGCAACATACATAGTAAGCTACCTTTCTGCAATTATATCATCATAATGCGAAGTGAAGCAAAATGTCTACGTTTTTAAAATCTTTGGTAAAGACTTCTGCAGTTCTTGTTACAGTTGTTGGAGGCTGACTTTCTATTAAATATTATTTTCTTCTGAATAAGGAGCTGAGAAAGAATTAAAAGTTTTTTTCCCCCAGTAATACATAAGATACTGATTTGATTTTCTATTTTTTTTTTTTTATTTTAAATTACTGCCCTTTATAGATACAAGAAGGATAACTTCAGTACTGGGAATATTTTCTTCTTTTTGTCCTCTGTGTAGTGCCCAAGTAAAACCAAATAAGAAGGAAAAGTAGTATCCATTAACAGAGAAAGGGAAAAAAACCCTACTTTGCCACAAACCCATTGAGAAAACTTACTACAACAGTCACCCATGCAAAACCTGTACAGGAAAAAAGTATCCAGTTATATTATCAGTCAACATGACTTCACCTGCATGCATCTTAAAAAGTGGCATGCCTTGTTGCTTGTGTAAGTCAGCTCTATCTTCCATACATGTTAAACAGCCCCCCCTGCTTTGTTCATAGCTCTCACAGTCATTCTCTTGTGTAAATCTTATGTTACAACTGAATGCTCTCCCAGATTATAATTGCCTATTAAGCACTTCACAAGCACCGAAATGTGCACCTGCATTACTGCGGTTAATGTTAACTTCCTGCATTGCAGTGTAATCTGTGGAGATGCGATACCATGTGCTACGTTCCAGTAAACAGTGAGCCTGTAATGGAACCTAGGTAGAAAGAGAGTCAATAAGCAAAAGCATTAAGCACAATATAGCAGAAGGTGGCCTATTTATGAAGGATATATTAAATAAATACTTAATTTCTCCTGTGAGCAAGGCATGATCCTATGCCACTCTGTGGGTTTTTTTTCTTTTAAGGAAAGAAGTTTTGAGAGATTCTGTACAAACTCCAGAGTAGTAGTATTATCATTATTATTGCTGCTGTTTTTATCACAGAAAAATGGAGTAAATGCCCTGAACATGTGGTCTCTGTGAAGCAAAGGAACAGCATGGTCACTGTAATCTACTTGTTGCCTCTGTATCTTTACCTCTTTCCTCAGTTTTTCCTTCCTTTGTTCTAACTGCTTCCGCAATTCTTTTTGTCTGGGAGAAAGACAGTAAGTGGAGCTTCTGATGGGCACATTTGCAGACTGTGCCCTCTGCGGAGTCTTCCGTTTTCCCAGACCTCTTGCAGCACTGACAGCAGAATTTGGACGACGCTTAGGGTTAGATGGAGGCTTAGGGAAATACACACACTCTTCTCCACCAGGAGAAAAAGAATGTGCTCCTGGTCTTACTGGAGGTACTTCCTTCATTCGAGAGACAGTGCCAAAAGGACCGCAGTGTGAAGATTTTGGAGACATATGTTGAGTTTCAATATCAGTAAAAGAAACACTTATTGGGGGCAAAAAGCCCTGGCTTTCAATATCACGTAAACTTAAAAGTTCAAACTTTCCATCTTTTTCCACTAGGATTTTACCATCCTTCTTTTCCTCATCATTGTCAGCACACAGTGAAAGTGATGTGCTTTCCTGTCCCATTTCATTAGAAATATGCAACCGAGATAGCCTATTTGAAACATCATCTCCTCTTGCAAAGTCAGTTTTACAAACTTCAGCATCTTCTAGAGGAGGAACTTCGAGATCCACCAACTTATCTTTAAATTTTAATTTCCGTTCTCTGTTCTGATCCACAGGAGCCTGATTCTCAAGCAGTTTATTGGCTTCTTCAATCTTTTCCAAGATGTAACGCTTTATTTCTTCATCCTCTTCCTCATCCAGTTCCTGCTGGTTTTCCAGCTTGGATTCCTGGGTAGAACTTTCACTATCAGTATCAGATGCATGGTCTCCCCGTTTAATATCAGGCCTGGATTCCAAACTTTCTTCATTGGAGGGTCTGACTTTCACATCTACATCTGCCTCTGAAAGTTGATCTGGATTTTCTTCCATTTCCTCATTGTCTTCCTGAAACTTGTCTGCAACTTTAACAACTTGTGCTTCAATATCCTCTTCATTTTTTTCAGGATTCTAAAAAAATTAAAATATACTAGTCTATTCTCCCAACAAAGAACAGTATCAGAGAAAGAGAAAAGAAATATCAAGAGAGAAGAGCAGTACTAACTATCCTAATTCTAAAACAGGCTGTCAAGTAGTGCATGTCACAACTAATCACTTTTTTGGCACTAGCAACTCTCTTGCAGTTTCTCCATGTTTGCTTCTGCACAAAGTTTAACTAACCATGGCTTGCGCAGTAAAGTGATCAGTGGCAGCAGAAAAACAGAACAATGTGTGTTGCAAAAAACACTTAAAGGAACCCAGAAGTACTTTTGAAACAAACATATGATTTTCCATTAACACTGAATTTTCTGTTTTAAGACAATTATAACTGACCTAACCAGTTCACTGAATTATTTTTCACTCTGTAATTCCAAATAACCTTCCTTGTCAAAATTCAGTGAATGTGCCTACACATTTCAAACCATATTGAATTTTGTGCTTATGATTCCAAATATTACTCAGTTCTCTTCCAAATTAAACAACTAGCATTTAATTTAACAAATACCTCTCTTTCACCAAGGATTTTGTTTTCTTCTTCATTAATTAGCCATTCGAGGTCTTTTTCAAAGTCATCCTCATATTCTCCACTTTCTGTTAAATCACCCGTATCTGATGGATCTCCTTGGTCTTCCTTTTCACTCATTTTGGCAATGTGTTAGAGTAATACTATAAAAAGGAGAGGGAAAAAAATTGTTTTAAAACTCTAGTGACATACAAATATAGAACACTGATATCTCTTATGGCACCCACACCAAACTTGTCAGCACTTAGATGGTGCCAAAGCACCTCAGAACTAAGGATCTCCAATGGTTTATAAACATGAACAGTTTTCGCCTTTCCAGCTCTGACTACTAGGGTAAGATTTGAGCCAAAGCAAACTGAGGTGACTTACTCAATGTCTTGCAGTGAGTCTCTGACAGAGTTAAGACTAGAACTCATGATGTCTTAACTGTCAGACCCATCCTTACACATAAAACAGTGATCTCTTTGTTAATTAGAAGTATGTGCAGCTTGCTTTGCTCCCAGGTGTGTTTTACATTGTTGTTTTATATCTGCCTGACGCACTTTCCTTCAAAGAAATCTTAATTTGTTTAAAGTGACATTGCAAAGATGTGGGATGCACATGTCCTAGAATATGCATGCCATGGCTTACGGTAGATCAAATTATCAAAGCGCTTCCCATAATGACATATTAAAATAAGACAGCATTTATTGATTGGACTCTTTCAGGAACTTTCTCATAGAATCACCGAACATTTACAAGCAGCTAGCTTTCAAACCATAGCACCTCCATGAGTATTAGGGGCAAAGAAAGTCACACAGACACCAATTGACACTGCTGGGAAAAGGATTCAGTTCTGGTTTTAATTTCTGAAGAGAACAACAATGGAAATGCTCGTTAGCCACTTAATCAGCCTGGATAAAGTCATATTTTTGACAAAACTGAAGATGAGCCACTGTAAGGATTGAATCTTTTAAACAATCTTTGGACTGCATACCACACAGGTGCCAACAACTCCTGGAAGACTGCTTGGGGGTCGAGGCTGACTGCTTGCACCCTCTGCTCAGCTCATTGAAGGCATCTGTCTCCACCTAAAGACATGTGGAGACACACATCAGCCTAGACAGCTCATTCTCCTCTTTTTACAGCTTTAGCCACTCATCATTCCTTCCTTAATTTGTTTATCATTGTTTGCAAAAGCAACGTAAGAAGGATATGTTGATTGTTCAAAAGTCCCTGTGTTCTTTGTACCATCTGCTATACACAGGAAGGTGCCAGTTCTGTCTCTCTGATAGGAAAAATCTGTCATTTACAATGTACTAAAAGATCCTGACAGGAGCATTAGCTTATAGCAACACAACATGGGATGTAAGAGTTAGCTCTGACCCTGGGTGTTCCTGGAACAGCAAGACAGCTCTTGCTGTGCAACCTGTCCTTCCCAACAAGGAGGGCTGCACCTGGACTTCCCAAGCTGTCTAAGCATTTTGTAATGCATTTTGTAATCCTTCCATCCAAAAGATGCTGCTTAAATTCCTGCAAGCTTTCGTTTTCAATTCTGAGGAGCACCCTTGATGAGTTCTCATTTATTCTCAGGAACACCAGCTCCACTTCTTAAAACTCTACATTTCATGCCTGACAAGAGTGCTGCTCTTTTAGACCTCAAAATTTAGTCAAGATTTGTTTAAATTGAAAGAATGGTACTAAAGCTGGGCACTTTTGTTGCAAACTCGTTCGTATACAAACTATCAGATCTCTTCTTTTTGTTCTATCCATATTTTGTTCAAGAAAATCTGGCAATTTTTTACTCGTAATTCACTTCTTTTTAGCCACCACTTGCCACAAGAATCACTCATTCATGCTAGATTTCTCAGTTTAAATTTTCAAAGCTTGTTTAGACTATTGTCTTGGCTTTCTACACCATGTCTATTTCCATCATGGTTTTCCTGCACCTCTTCTCAGATGGTATGTAAAACATCTTGCTTGGAAATGCCCTATCCTTGGTTTGGGTGGCAATATGTACCTGGGTTCTTAATGGAGATTGCTTTGCTCTAGTGCATACTCACCACAAAAGAACTATTCTTCCTTAACTACATAATTATGGTAAGTGGTTGCAAAAGCTACAAAGCTGAACTGTGCTTTTAAGAAAACACACTCATGTCAGTCTGTGCCACTCAGCACAAATACTGAAAACTGTTCAGTTTATTTATAATACATGTAATAAAGGCGAGCAGCATACAATCAGCGTCTTCCGTTGTAACATAAAGCAGTCACGGCTGAAGAGATAATTTCGGTTTAATGACCTGGTTCCAGAAAATCCTCCATCAGCTCCTATTCTATTCAGGGTCTTAAGAAGTAAAGATTAAAGTGCTACAGCTTTAATAGGGACCAAAAGTATTCAGAAAATCTCAAGTCTTCATTTTCACCTGCTTCTATTCTAATTTGGCGGGGGGGAGGGGGCACACCGTATGCTGTGGCTGAATTGTTCTGCAAAGCTCAGTAACGCCTCTACGGGTTATATTCAGGCACAGGCTAGGCACAGTTACAACAAAAAGAGGGATGCAGTAACGGATTTTTGTTGTTTTGTCCCTTCGTACCAAAGCATACAACGCATTACAGCTTCATAAACCCGAGCCCAACACGGTTACGGTGGGGAGCGCCCAGCCCCGCGTCTCAAAGCCGGCAGCTTCTGCTTATGAAGACCGGCAAACGACGCTCCCCGGCGCACCGCGGTTACTACCGACACCCCGAGCAGGCGAAGC
>NW_010553353.1:0-2726 GCF_000687285.1 Phaethon lepturus | reverse complement strand
TGTGATTCTGTGATTCTGTGAAAATACATTGTCTCCTTTTACTATATTTGACAGTGTCTAACTTACATATATATTTCTTCCAAGCTGTTTGCTAGTTCCATATAATCTTGTCCTCGAAGCCAAGGGGCACTAGAATGAAAAGAAATACAGTGAAAATGGTGCCCATAGCCTGATTCCAACATCTCAACAAACATTTATTTTAAAATAAATGGGATAAACACCTTGAAAATAAAACATCATCAATCATTGCCGCTTAACAAGATTCCAGTTGTGAACATCTTGGTAAAAGCATGATCACCTAGTTCTCCTTCAAGACTCCTAACTTGGGCTGCCTCTAGTAAGAAAGCTAGACTCGTTTTTCAAGGTGGGCTATTGTCACTCCAGAGTCACCTTACATATTATTAGCTTACCTTTCCAACTTCTTCAGTGCCACAATACCTATTATATTTAGAATGACCCTTCAGTTCTGTACCTGTATCCTCCCGGTCTCCTATTAAACTATAAACTTTGCCTCAAGTTTACCAGCACTATTTTGTATGTCTTGTCAATACTGCTGACCAAAACTCAGTAGATATGCTGTGTGTCATGTCCTGCAGGTCCCTCTGTCATTCAAATCAGGGACCTGGCTTAGACGTCTCCATTGCCATCTGGTTTACATGTCAGAAGACAAGGGGAGAACAGGGAAGGAAAACAGGGAAATGGCACATTCCACGGCTCCATCCTAACAAGAGTCAGTGCTTAGATGAAAAGCATGCCTTACAATCTGAAACAAGGATCCAGACAAAAAGGGTACACCCAAGGAAGTGATGAGACATCACTGTCCAACACAATGGGCAGCAGCCACCATACCTCCACAGTCTAATTGCTGCCTTGCCACAAAATAATGCTGCAAGAATTAGAGTTGAGGGTAGAGAGCAAACTGTCATAGGGAGCTCCATGAGGCTAACTCAGGAGAAAGAATAGAATATTCTTGCTTGAAACATCCCCCATCCCCAGTATAGTTTAATTCAATGAGTCATTGTAACTAAACTTAAACTTACACTGTAAACAATTAACGGTGATAATTCAAAAAAGAAATAGAAATGTTTGAAAGAAAATAGCTCTCCGCAAGAAACTTCACTTACTTTAGTTGATAAATAGGTGGCTCTGAAGTTGGATATCCTGGCGGCAAAATCACCTGAAAGAAATTCAGTAATTTTTCTGAATTTCTGGGTAAGTATTCACTGGACTACTCGCAGCTAGTTGAGCCTTACTGATGTCGAGCACTAGGACTACAATCAGTGTTACAAATGAAAAAAATAGTTAGATTGTTACAGAATGACAAGAAAACCTGAATATCTGTATTTAGGATTCCAATAATGGTAATGCATACAAATGTTTTATTTCATGGTGAAATTTTTGTGGATGAATTGTCATGCAAAATGAAGTGCAGAAGAAATTTGAAAGGAGCTGCACACATGATTATTTAAGTGCTAGGCACTTCAATGTTTCTTCCACTCAGTAAGCTTATCATTTTCAGTTATGTAAACATAAATAGCAAGTTAGTCAGTTAAGTTGGTCCAAATTTCGTTTTGTCTCCACACCTTCCAGAAAATAAACCTAGAAGCAACTGCAACAGATTCACTGAGATTTGCTACACAAAGACAATGTAAAAAATATTTTAAAAATTTGTCTGTGGAGAAAAAAAACAGAATCAGGTTTTGTCAGGTATGGAATTAGGATATGCAAGTACTGAAAATATCACAAGCACCTTAATGTGTTACAGGAACAATCACTGAAAAGTCTATCACAGATTCCAATCCAAAAGCTCCTTAATCCATCTGAGTAAATAATGAATCCTTTTAAAATGGTTTTATGCAGGGACAAGATTTTGCCTGCATCAGTTCAACTGCAAATTCTGTGCAAAACTCCTTAATGCCACTATACCTGCAGACAGAGGGTCCATTTTGGTTGATCCAGACAATCTGTTATCTTAATGCAATAGATTTTTTCATCTTCATCAACAACACACCAATCCTCACCATATATGGATGAAAGGGCTTCAATTTCATCAATCTAGAAAAACCATTATGCAAAAATAAATACCCCCCAAGCCTACAACCTTGCGTGCCAATCACAGTTTTAAGTCTTGCTCTTCTACAGCTTATTTACACATGTGCCAAGATTCACTACACTGGAAGGCCATGAATATTGGGGATCTAGTCCTGATTCACAGCATAAGTAAACTTTGCTCAGTTCTTGCATACACAGACGCTTTTGCACTCCTCTGGATAATCCTGTAATTCTCAACAGTGACAAGGCGAGCAAAGTGACATGGAGCCGCTACAACACACCCCTGCAGCTCCCCATCAGTGCCACTCCTGGCTGGGCCATCCCTCAGCAGGAGAAAAAACCCCAAGGCCTTGGCACTAGCTTTTCCTAAGACTAGAATAAATTTATCTAGCAAACGCCCGTAAAATCCGGACAGTCACCTTCCACTTAAAAAGCAGACACCCGGAATGGGTCTGAAAGTGCAAATGTGCAGGCACCTATCGAAAAGCCACCCGCCCTGCCACAGGGACAGCGCCGCGGCCCATGGGCACGGAGCACCTCACCAGGCCGGGGTTCACCAGAAGCCACCTAAAGTCAGAGCCCTCGACGCGGTGCTCATACCGCCCTCCACGGCACGGCACGGCACGGCACCCCGAACGCACACGCACCACTGCCCGCCGCCCTCCTCACCCCCG
>NW_010553352.1:18179-72552 GCF_000687285.1 Phaethon lepturus | reverse complement strand
AGCAGGATAAGGTTTCGTTTGAGAGAGTCTTTTACACATGCTGTTCTGCTTCCAGAGCTGTAATCTATCTGCTCTTGCTTTTACTGCTGACACATGGCAGGTTCAGTGAGGAAAAACTCACCTATTTTTTTATTACCCCATGATTAGCTTGAACCATCTCTCATGATGGTGCAAATTAGAAATAACTCCACTGAAGTGACTGGATGGACAGACACTTCACACTGGTATCAGTGGGGGGAAAAGCAGGCCTGCTGTTTGCCAAATATTGTCCTTAAGAACAGAAATTAGCTATGAGTAGAAGGGATTAAAGGGTTTTTAAGTAAGGAAATACATACTTTGTCCTTTGGGACTTAGTTTCTAAATAATGAAGATGATTCTAGCTGTCCTGTTGTGGTAGACTGAAGATTCAGGTCCAAATATTCCTCTTAAAACCCCCAGCTTAGGGGAGTCAGCAATCCTGTGCCTTCTTCACATCATTCCACATCTTGTGTCAGCGCTACCGCCCAGAGGGTCCTCTTTTCAAGAAGGATCATGCTCAGTACCTTTCTGAATGCTTAGAAAGATCTTTTTTCTCACCTTAAACCTTTCAGCACCATCATCCCAGGAAGTTTTGCAGAAGATGAGATTAAAATATGCTTTGAAACCTTTGAATGGTCAGGATGACTTCTAATGGGAGCACATGGGGATCATCCTGTCCCTCCACAGAGCCTGTCTGCCTTGCCAGCCCTCTTGCTTGAACCGAGGTCTCTCACATGAAGCAAGAGTCCAATCAATAGGCCACAAGGGCAACCCCAGAATAAATTTTCAAATACATTTTCTTAACTGTCTTCACAATAGGAGATATAATGACAGTGTTGACATGGAATGACACTGAAAGACTTCTGTAATAGGGCTGGTCAATTTTTTTCTGTGTTTAAAGGAAAATTAGGTTTTCTACTACGAATATTTTTCATGACAGGTGCCCACTTTCCTCTAAGCATGACAGTGCCTTGTTAAAAAACAACACTTCCAAACTGATATATTTAATTTGAAAATGAATGTTTTTCATTTTTTGTTACCTGACAAGAAGTAGGAATTTTGCCAGGAAAACACTGATGTAGGTGGGAAAAAAAGGACATCATTTCCTTAGGAACCAAATTACTGTTTTCTGTTTCAGTCTGCCTTGTACCTACACCTGTAGACAACTACTTAGATCGTGAGCATCAGTGATAGCTGTTTTAAAATTATGCTGCATTTTAGGGACACGACGTGTAAAAAATATATTATTAAGCACAGCTAGCGCATATGGGAGTTCCTAGAACATAATCAGGGAAAGTGACAGAACCAAAACCTAAAATTCATAATGCGAATTAAAATTCTGTCAAGAAACATGGCAAATTAGCCCACTGCAAGCTCTGTGGTCCCATGGGGGTTCTGAGGTGCGCGCAGCAACAAGTTAACAGGATGTCCATGACTGTAACACACTCATGTATTGTATTGTGGAGATCAGAGCAGAATCCAGAATGAGACCAGTTCCATCCCCACTGGATTAAGTATATATTTGTCAGTGGTTTCTTTAGCAGCTCCTTCAGGTATATCTGGGAATCGGTGGCATATCTGTTCATTCATTGCACAGAAGGTGTGAATGAAGCCTGGAGGATGGCCTGATGAGGGTGCTTGATAAGGTCATGTACGATGTCACTTGTGACTTCATATTTTTTGGCTTGCATCATCCTGAGCTGTAACTAGCTGTAGTTGCATGGTTACCTATTTTTGGTATCTTCTGAAAAGAGAAAACTAACTAGATAAGGGACAAAAGTAGCTGTAAGAATCATATCTATCCCCCACAGGTGATGCAGGTATGTGGTTGTTGGCCTACAGAATATTTGGTATTGACAAAAATATTTGTTGAAACACACCGGACTCAAACTACATGGTAAATCTTTCAAATAATGTTGAAACACAGAAAATGTTAATCTTCATTATCCAAGGAGCCTGGCTTGTTTGTGTGGCATGGTTTCTTCTATCACATTTTTAATAGATTTAGACATGTTAAAGCTGTAGAAGCTTACACAAAGAAAGAAATCTCTTCAATGGCATTGCAAATGTTCACCCAATAAACCAGTACATTTGGCACATATTTAATAAGCCTTTAAGCAACATTCCCTGGAATCACTTAGAATTTCCTAAAGGTCAAAAATCTCATTATACTATTAATTTTTCAGTCTTGAGGTCCCCATGTTTACTGAGATAAACATGTTGTATTCTTTTAACACACAGTTGAATTAACATAAATGTTTTTAAAGGATGACACCTCAGATAGTTCATCATATTTTAATTTCTCTTGTTATGTTTTGCAGAAAAGGGGGTCTTTGTTTTTCCTAGTGAACTGAGTGCATGCAGAATGAGACTTTGATTTCTTAGAAATACCTCAAGAGGCATTGTAGCGTCAGTTAAATGTATAAGGTAGCCCTTGGGGATGAATACAACACTTATTTCTGCCCAGTAAACCATGTCCTGGTTGATAGCAACTACTGCTAAATGACTGACAAGGAGAAGCTTTTGATGTGTCAGCCAAAGGTAGCCTTGGTAGGCTTATTGTTTTGCTATCTGTGCAACACTCTCCTCCACAGTATGGGGTAATGTCCAGAGGAGTCGCAGCGTCCACACCAAACCCCTTGCTATGGCAGCCGCCACTTCCCTTTCCGGTGCCCCCAGCCACTTCAAACATGGTTTCATGAATAGGAGCTCATTTGACCCTTGACCACAACCAGCCTCTAAATTGGCAGACAGAGAATCGGAGTAATTTGTATCATTTCAATTAGTTACTAGCTGCATAACAGGGAGGTCATGACTTTTTTGGGATGATTATTGCCCATGGCAACCAAACTTCAATGTACCATCAGTTTCCAAATACTTTCACTTAATAAATGTAAGTTCATAAACAAGGCCCAATTGTTGAGGACACAACAAAGCTAATTATCTGCGCTGCTACCAAGTGAGCGGAAGATGACATAACTTTGTCGGCAAAATCCTTTTTATTAGCAACAAAAAAAAAGTCACTGATAAATGGCTTTAATAATGTTGGCTGAATGAACAGTATTGATCTTTGACTATGTAAAATGGCGAGGAAAGGCAAGTTTATATAAGAGCACTGTTGTTGTACTATTGAAAGCAGGCTGGTTTTGTTTCACAGTTTGTTCTATGCACCAAAATTCTGAAATTCTAAAATCAATGTTGCCATTGTTGGGCCAAAACAGCACACCCTTACCACAGACAATGCAAAGAATTTCAAAATATAGATAGCTCCCTGATACATACAGATTGGATTGTAAGAAACATTGGGTTGTTTTTCCTTCTTGAAGAAAGGGCAGCTTGTTCCAGAGTGTAGACAATGGTGTGTCTACATGCCTGTGAAACTTCATGAACCCAGTGCAATAATTCAAGCCTTTGATTTGAAAAATGTTTTGTATGTCTTCCTCCACATCTGCAAATACCTCCACTTTCCCTTGATGCCAGCCAAGAGTTGTTAGCAGGCGAATGTTTTCCACTTGAGGAAGAGAAAAAAAAGTTAGGCACGTACATAAGTTTTGCTATTTGGCTTTTGTTTTTTGAATTAAAATAAAGGTTTCCTTCTTTCATGTCACAATCTATTAGCCACTGGGATACCTAGTATCACAGTTCTTTCCCCTTCACCCCTGCATTTGTAGCAGATTTGACGGTGTGTGGAAACCAACACAGGCACTGCGCTGTGACTGCGTCACCTGCAATCAGCCGGAGATGCTGCTAAGATTAATCATGACAGTAGGCAATATTTCCAACATTATTAGAAGAGAAACCTAATATTTTGGGACATCAGGGATCTCTGAGCTGTTGTCCATCAAACTGAGAACCTTCATTTTCTACTCCTTGGATGGGTAACCTTAAGTTTTAACCATTTCACAGACAGAAGATTCATACACAGAAACACACAGGCACACTCAATACACTGTGCCAATGCACAAAGTTAATCCTGGGTGCTCTTTGTAGTTGCGCTCAGAGAGTTGTACAAATAGGGACATGGTGGTCAGACCAAGTCTCTGTCTCCTCTTTAGGTTTTAGTGAGCCACTGTTCACTGCCTTAACTCCTCACCCTTTTGATAATTTGTTTATAAATCTGAGGGCATTTGCAAGACACAAAGCCAGACACTGGTGTTTAGCTAACATCTGTCCATTCTACTGCATAGACTGCAAAGGGAAATTAATTTACCTTGCTGATGATCTCTCAGGTACAATTTTAATGAATCATATTTAAAGTATGCTTAAATTTTGAGGCCTTAGGTTGTACAGAAAAACCACTATGATGTTTAATGAGTCTAGTTGAGCTGTTGAGACTGCATCATTTTTGAAGGATAGAGTTAATGCAGCTTTTGTCTGAAGCTGAAGTAGTGCAATATTCACGTTAATGGGCTGGGAATTTTCATCACAGTTTTACTTTTTTCTTGCAGCTGGTGGTTGTAGGTCAGTGACATAAATTTTATTTAAGGCTTCACCCTGCAAAACTTTATTATGGATGGTAGGGATTATTGTCAGTGGTACTGGGCACAGCAGTAAGTGCAACCTTTCTTGCTAAGGACTTGCAGGGTCAAGCTGTGCTCTATTTGCAGGAGTAAGCAGTGCCTCAGGTTAAAAGATATGGGTGATCTGGCTCTTACACTTGAGGAAAATCTCTAAGATCATGTACAGCATTAAGCACATTTAGTCCCTCATGAATGCAGTGGGAGTTGAAGGCACTCAGCACCTTCTGGGATTTGGCCCAGAATAATTGTTTTCAAATGGGACTGCAATATTTGATTTTATTTTTAAAACAAGGTGAGTCCTTACTCAGAAGGGAAGGCTGACATTGTTATGAAAAAAAATCAGGGATTTTGTCCTCACTCAGCAGAGAGCCTGAACAATTGCCCTTTGATTTATAAAGAAAGCTCAGTGCACAAGTGATCTGGACACTGCAGATTTGAGACGGATTTGCACATTTACTTTCAAGTAATGCCTGAGAAGCTAGCGAGAAAGAGTCTTTTTTAAAATCACCACTGCACCTTTGACAGAACTGCTCTGCAGAATGTTTTAGGACCTCCTCATTACATTTCAATATATTGCTTTGAGCTCACACACAAAGGTTGAGGTGTTTCTGGAACAAACCAGACCTTTGGTAAGGTGCTGCGAAGATAGAGAACTATCAATTTTCTTCTATTCGCATCTGAAACATCATCCTGAGGGAGGCTGAGCTTCCTTGCTCTTCTCAGATTCAGTAAGTCAAGTGCTGAGACACTGGCTTACATGCCATTTTCTTCACAGTTAAATTCCTCTGGATTTCAGTGGCAGCCAGACTCGCTATAGCCCCTGAAGAAACTCAGAAGGGCCTTCAAGTTTGGCCCATTATGGAGCTCAGCATCCCTGCAAGAACTGCACATGCGTCTCTAGCCATGAGAGTCAAAGAAACAATGCACTTCATCTGGGATTGAGCCCATAATATTCTCCTAGTATTCACATTTAGTGACATTATACAAAGTCATTAACAAACTCCATAAAACAAAATGACTGTTGAGACAGCAAATAAAATCCAATTGCTTGTGTCCCATAATACCTTCCAAGTAAACTAACAACTCCTTCCTGTACCCTTTCTTCCCCCCTCCCCTCCATGATGCATTTCTGAATATTTCTAGAACCTTTTCACACTCCTTTGGCAGCTGATCCTATCCCACCTTATCCATCATCATTGCTGCCTTGAGAGCCGATTCATTTATCCCATTGCTTTAACGCTGTCACCTAGAGCTTTGGATACATAGACCCAATTTCTTGGATTTGGTCTTTCATGTGGCCTGTTCCCTGCTGGCATCCACTCAATCATCCCCTCTGCCAGCTGATCTTCTAAGCCTCTCATATGTCATACACTTCTCAACCACCTGGTGGTTGTACACAGTATCTACTTTTAGATCTTTCTTTCCCCCGCATTCCTTGTTTGCTATCATATAATGCAGGATTCATCTTTTTGTGTCTTTGCATCTTTGCAAGTCTGCTTTTTCTTAATTACAGGCAGGGCACAGCAACACAGGCGAATGGTGGGTTTGTGTCCTTCTTTATGTTCAGAACACTTTTTCGCCTCTGGAAAATATTTTCTGATGCCTACAAAATTCAGTTTTATTCTACACGTCCTTTTCCTTCTTATTTCTGTCTTGCTGTCTTGGCCCTAAATAAGTTACTTACTTACACTTAAAAATAATGTATGTACTCTCTTCCCCGCCATCACCACCAGATCTCCCCTGGTAGTATATACTAGGATATTATCTTGTAATCACCCTTGTTTTTCACATGCCACAAACTCTGACTTTGTTAGATGAGACACTGCCATTCAAAGTTCCTTTCTTTTCATCTGCTTGCCTTTACACCAGCCCCAACACAATTAATATTCTTCGCTGCAGGTAGCATCTTCTGCATATTCCAGCACCTTTTGCTCTCTGAACATAATTCTTATATAACTCTTGATATGATAAGTCATACTGGCCAGAGTTAACCTTATTACTAGAGATGTACTGAGCAATCTTGCAGTCATGAGATACCAGGGATATTTCAGTAATGGGAAATCTGCTTCCCATGTAAGATTGATTTTACTTATGACCTTTAGCTGGAATGATACCTGTAAATTCTTATCTGCATTACTTTCTTGTTTTCTCTTGTCACATGCTGTCAGTATATGTGTATCTTGCAGATATGAAGTATTAAGAACTGGCCATGTAACATGCTGTCTGTGAGGTCTTGAAGTTGTTGCAATACTTTATTGGTCTAAAGTATCTGGACTGCTGTACTGCCCGTAGGACATAGTGGTTAAGAAAGATACAAATGCTAATACTGACTTTTCTGTTACTTACAGACTGAGAATTATTTCAGTGCATCTGCTTAATGTTTTCTTAATGTGAGTTAGTAAGTGATACATGGCTACAATACTCAGTTTGCTAAAATCAGGGTTTGAAGAAACGAGATTAAATTTTAAGATTAAAAATAGGGTTTAATTTTCTACCATCATCTTTTCTTCCAACATGCTTTTTGTGGCATCCCATTCACACAGAATATTTAGGATTTTTTTTTCCTTCTGGTAGAGTTTGTTATCATTGCTGAAAAGTTTGAGTTCATCATACCGTAAGAATGAGTCCTGAATTAAGGTTGAGTATTCCCCTTAAAGATGGATTACAGCTCACACAGTAAGGTATGCTTATTAGAGAAATCAGTGTGGAGGTCCTGTGGCCATTGTTATGCAAGAGGACAGTCCCCTTTGACCTTAAAATATGTGTGTGTGTGTATAGATGAGAGGACCCTTACTGTGTCTTACAGAGTCTTTTCACTATTAATTAATTTTGGAGACCTTACGTGGAAATCAGCTTCATAGTGCTTCTTTCTGTTTGCTCTGGACAGTATTTGTATGACACTTCCTTAAACAAATTAACTTATTTAAACTTCTACTCCTTTATAATCTGTGTAAATTTGAGTGTCTTATTGTCTACAAATAGCAGATGAAATGTATTATAGATCATTTAGTAAAACAGACATCCAATTTCCTTATTGCTGAAATTATTGCAAAGGAATCTTCCCATTAGGTAAGAAGAAAGCTGCCATTGACAAAGAAATCTGTTCCTTCCATCCTTTAAACGCTCTTTATGCTGGTCACAAGATAAGACCCATTAAATATTTTCTTACTTTTCTTTGCAATATTCAAGTTGCTCTTGAGTGTTCTGAATTTAGTTCTGGAATTAGGAACAAATCAGGTCAAAAGAACTATACAAATGAAATATCGTGGATCACTCTCCAGTAACTGAACAACAGAACTTCAGGAAGAAAGGACTAGCTTCTCAGTTCAAATGGCATAATACCGAATTCAAACTGTGAGCCGCATTAGACAAATCACTTTGTACATGTGGTTCCTAACACAAATTAAACAGAACATCTTCACAGATAAGGCAATGTCTGCCATGACTGTGTTCAGTTCTCCTCACAAGATCTCTAGCCAGATTACAGAAACACTCCTGCGTATTGCAAAGGAGGACTGAAATCTTCTTTATATCAAAATGAGTAAGTAGCACGTTGCTTCGAAGAAGACCAGAGCTGTGAAGCTTGATGGGACTTTACATTTTCATTTTGATACCAGTCTCCTTTTCCGATGCAAAATGGGACATGGACCATTCTTTATAACGCATCTGATGGCTTTCTCTTGTATCATGGAGAACAGTGCTCACAAAGAAGACCTAAGTAATAGTGGGGGCATGCTGTAGTAAAAAAGTTTTCTTACTGCTTAAGATTGGTCAAAAAAATTTAGAAAGGAACAGAGAATCATCCTCAACATTGTATCAATGCTAGGTGCTATTCTTGTCTTTGACCTTCTGGTCAGTTCTCGTTGCTGTGTTTTGAAAAAGATGTAGCAGAAATACCAAAGATCTCCAAAAGAGTAATAAAGGTTGTTGGAAGCTTGAAAAGCTTCTATACTGTAGGAGCCCAAATGCGTTTTCTATGTTTAGGTCAACAAGTAGGTTGATGTTATTTGTTGTGTGAAATATATACGGTAGAAAAAAATGGTTGGTTTAACTTTTGTCACAGTACCCAAACAAGGGAACCATTGCATGGATGTAACATGACTAAAAACAAAAAGCATTTTGAAAATACAATATATTAGGTTATGGAGTTCCCTGTCACTAGACAGAGAGGCAGAAAAGGAAAAAAAAAAAAAGATTAGGCCATGGTATGAAGAATAAGAACATCTGCAGATACATTAGGTAAGAAAGAAACATATAAGCCCTCTTACTTCAGGATAAAACCACTTGGTATTAGGAATTTCCCCAACGGGTATCTCATTGCATAACTGTTCATTATAGGGATTTTATATCTAGTACTAGATGGACCATTGGTCTGATTTAGTATTGAAACTCCTCTCTTTCTTCCATCATTTTCTCGTAGGGATACTTCCCATCAAAGTCTGCAATGTCATTTGAGTTAATTCATTAATTTTCATTGGTTCCTTCACTGTCTTAAGCTGGGTGCACTGACAAATCAATTAAGGTATCTTACAATGGTTGAACCTCATTCTGGATCCCCACTGAAGGCTGCTTGTCACCTAATCCACCTACAAAGGGCCACGTGATCATTTGGTTTGAGAGGTCAAAGTTGGCCAGGTAGGAGACTAGTCTCTTTGATCACTGTTGTGCTGGTAACTGCAGAAGCTTAACTGCATTCCTCACCTGATCCAGTTTGGTTTTAATCTTGTTCTACTGTTTATTTCTCCAGTACTCTGCAAAGAACTTAGCTCCTACTTTTCTGTTTATCCTTTAATAAGGTCAATAGGAGAGTTTTCATTATCTCTTTCATTCTCTTACCTGCTTCATTTCTTTCTCCTAATTTCGCCAGCTATATGAAATCCATTTTTCTTCTGACTGATCACAGAGTGAATGTCATGCACATTTTGTCCTGAGAAACCTATTTGAGCCCAGTACGAACTTCCCAAATGACAACCAAATGCATGAGTTTGCCCTTATGTATTTTGTTGTATTTAATTTTTGAAATTGTGCGTTATATGCACCTGACATACTGACTCTGTATGGGGCAATAGGTAATACAGCAAAACTACAGTGAAGATAAATTATTGTCCTCTGATCTAGTGACAAAATTCCTGGCACGTTTTCTCCTAAGTTTGCCAAGCACAGCTTTATCATTTGCTGTTAACAAAATCATGAGGAGGGAAAGTAAAAGTAGAAGCTGAAGGAAAGGAGGTAGAGACTGGGGTGTAGAATTGGAAGAACTGGGCTTATTATGGCCAAAAGGGAATGTGAGAAGATTATTACCTAAAAGCAGCTCTTTGCATGCCAAAGGAGGAGGGGTAGGTAAATGCCATGAATTTTTCCTCTAGCATTTCTCAATGCCTGTCTTCTACCCTGCACAGTGTGGTCCTGTGCAAGCAATGACAGGTCTCTTCTATGATATGTCTTTAATCATCAGGGATTGCTTTCTCTATTCTTAGGAAGCCAGTCTTAGTTATTGCTTGTTTCTTAGCATGTTTCCCCTGGGTCTAGTCTTCTTACCTCTTTGGAGTTTCAGGAATGGCAAGAGTGGCCATGGCCACCAGTGCAAGTTTATGCCAACTCCAGGTCTTCCTTAGTCTCACGAACTTTCTCCCAGATAATTGTGTGCCCTGTGATACAGACAGATCCAGGACTTTGGAGCAGTGCAAAGCATCTTCTTAAACTGCTTAGAACATGGTAAGGGATTCAGTTTTTTTAATGTCTCTAATACATTCTCTCCTGCTGTCTATGGTGACTAGTCCTATGCATCCTTTCATCAGACAGCCTGCATGTGATGTCATGAGAATATGCTGATTTGAAGTGTTGACCCCCAAAGCATAAATCTTACTGGTGTCACAGCACAACCATGAGTAAGGAGCTGAAGGGTAAGGCTCAGGTCATGTAGCCAGGTCACGTAGCCACAGGCTACAAAGAAAGGTCTCACCCCTAGATATTATTTGCTTACCCAGCTACAGTGAAGCTATAGAAAACACAGGTGCAGGCAGTTGCATACTAAGGCAAAGCTCCCATGTCAAAATGTGATAATTATGCCTTAAGAGGTTATCTCTGATTGGCTGGTAAAGAGACAGGGTCCCAAAAAGTACCATCAGAGGGTAATTTTGGAAAGCATGGAAGATTGCAGCACTCTTGGGGCTTCTGTGGTATTCTTAGCCAGAAGAGAAGCTTTCACCTGCAACCCAGTCTCCCCCCTGACTTGCCCCATTAGTTGGAGCACAAATCCTATCTTGGGTTGAATTGTTCTTTGTGTTGAGTAAAGTCAGGACAAGAGTGGCACCCATATCATAACTCTTACCATCTAAGGTAAGAGTGTAGTGAAAACAAGGCCTTAGCTTTTCAGTCAATAAAGGAAATTGAAGCACTGTGAGGAGTCCAGTGCATCCAAGAAAACTGTAAGTACAGACACCTCCTGTTTCAATGTCAAATCTACAGGCAGCTTGAGACCTACTAATATTCCTTGATGTTAAGATGGCAATATATGCAGTATTACCTCTTGCACAGTACATCTTCTTCTCTTTGTTTTACTGTTCTTCTTGGAGTCTCTAGCTTGCGCCCTTGCAGTCCCTCAGCCTTAAGCTAGCTTTCATATTCTTTGATTCCCAGAGAACCTGGCTGCATGTTTTGAGTTCCATTTTATCACCTTTTTTGCTAGCCAGTATTTGAGTGGAAGAAAGGAAAAAAACAAAACAATAGGCAAAGAATTACTCTGAGCAGTTTTTTTAATCTCTCTGAATGTTTTAGGCTTTCTTCACACTGCTTTTGCTTAATCACTCCCGCCAGCTTTATTTGGAGCCCACAAGATGATGGTCAGATCCAATTTAACATGTCTGGAAGACCCTTTGTTTTGTACAGTGATGCTAGGAATTCCTCCTTACTATCACACAACAAGGTAGAGCCTTCATTTAGCAAAATGTGGAGGAGCTTGTACATTTTTTTCTGCCATCAAATGTGTAATCCACAAAGATGCAGGACTGTGGCTGCCCAGGTGATGCAGGCTCCGTCACACCAGAACTGCGATTAATAGTTTGCTGCTCTTGCAGCAAAATTGTGGCTCTGGGCTTTGTTCTATTTTTACACTCATCCTATATGCATCTGTTCTCACTTTATTCTACATCCTGTTGCCATCCTCCTGCTCATCTGTCTCTGCCATCTTTAGACATCTTCCACTATCAGGTTGACACCACTGTAAATTCAGTGCCATCAAAGGAATTACTTCTGAGTTATGTCAGTAGGTAAAGACTTTAGGCCTTTGTTTTTTCTCTCACACCCACCTTTCTTTCCTTTCCATGTGCAATTGGACCTTCTCTCAAGTGTGGATGTACACTGGTCATCAAAATTCTTTGCTATCAAATGCCACGGTAAAGTCATTAATGTCCTTATCACTCTCTTTCTGGGCATTCTTTTACTGAGTGTCAGTGCAGTATGGGATGGAGAGTATGATCTGAGGAGGGGCATGTCTGTGATCTGCCCTTCCAGCTGATGTGCACACTGACAGCATGCTATGTAGTTGCCCTGCCCAAAAGGAAGAAGGTATTTTGTTTGAGGCAGTGCAATGATATACCACAATAATACAGTGAGTTTTGGGTTCTGTCAGCATGTGCTGTGTTCCATATTACTGTATTTCTGCATGGTGTGATACTATCAGCTGTACTGGTCATCACAGGTAACCACGTGGAAATAGTGCAAAAATTTGAGGGGCCTCAACTTATTTTGAGAGAGATGTGGGCTGTTAGGAGCCCAGGTCTCATGAAAAACCAAAAGCATTTTCATTCACAGAGTTCTAAATAATTTCTGAAATAGAATTTAAGATGCATTTTCAAAAGTCCAGTTTGCCTTCCTAAGTCACAGACACTTGAGATTTTGAGCTTAGATTTGTATTACCTAATTTTTATACTGGATTAACTAAAATAACCTGAACGTGCATGTGACTCCATGATTACATAAGAATTAATGTACATTTTGTACATTCATGTACATAATGTACACAATTGCATAAGGATTACATAAGAAAAGTGAGATTTCGGTTGTTTTCAGGACCAGGCTCAGCAGGGCCAAACTGCAAAATCTCTGGTTGTGGAGTGCTCTTTTGTAAGCGCTGGCTTCCACCTGAGAGTAAGTACTACTTGGTCCCAACGCTGTCCCTCAGACGACTGAAGAAAATGGTATTGCTCCCATGAAATTCAGTAGGGCAGGGGCAGGCCTCAGTCCTTTCTGTCATTCTTGTTTTAGCATGCATTGGCCTTGTGTGAAACTTTGGTAAAATAATAAAAATGTTCTACTTACATAAATGCTTGATAAATCAGTCGCTCTTAAAGTGATACTTCCTTGTTCCTGCTATGAGTTTATGATGTAGTCTCATGAAAAAAAAAAAAACAGAATATAAAGTGTGAAAACTGTCTGAAGACGGTCCAATCTGTCATCACAGGATACACTAAAATTTCCTTAACTCTTGCCACAATCACAAAATCCATGATTTAAAATTCTGACATTTTGTCTCTAACAGAAAACAAAGGAGAGCAATATGCACAAGAAAGCAGTAGGAAGCCTGAAGCTATTAGCATGTCATTGTCAAAGGCAGAAATAAAAAACACAAAAGTTAAAGGATTCTGGAATATAGCAGAAATCTCCAGACATGAGTCAGGCACTAAAAATGCCCAAACTAATTTAAAAAGCTCTTTGTCACAGTCCAAAAAAACAACATTTTCAGTGTTTTTCCTTTTACTTTACATCCCGCTATTGCAAGTACATGGCTAATTATGATCTGAATGATATCTATTATTCCTGTGTCCTTCTAGATCAAGCCGGATGTGTTCCAAATATGGCCACAAACATATTACAGTGTCCAGTAAAATCAAAAGAATAAGATAATTCTGTTTTAAGGGTTAATGGTATTCACTCCCACTCAGTTTGACTCACTGGACAAAAGCTCCAGTGTGCCTATTCTAGGCAGCTGTGCTGAACAGTAAAGATTTGGAGTCCTTTGTAGGCTGGAGAAAAATAAAGTCTTTGTAAACTTTTTATTTAGTATATTCTACCAAACACCCATGTGTAACAGTTAAAACATTTGGAGTTGCAACAGGCTAAGGAAAGTTTGCACAGATAAACAGAGTTATTCTAAATTTTGTGCCTACTAAGGTCTGAATCACAAAGTCTCATTGCATTTCATTTAAAATGTATGTGCAAGAAATCTTTTTTCTTACCAGGGTCATTGTGTTCTTTGGGCTTTGTTTAATCACGTTAAAAATGTTAATACAAAATAGCAAAGTTATGTACGGTTTGAATCACTACATGTTTACAGTAATCTGTGAGTGATTATGCTTCAGAAGAGCATTCTTTTTATACTGGTATAATTCTCCTTACTTTCATTGATGTTGTTCTTGGTGTCTCCTGATGAAGAGTCAGGCCCCAAGCCACTAAAAAGCAAATACATCTAGGCATATTCTTTCATTATCTGGATATGTCCCTGTGAAACAAAGTTAGCTTTTGCAATATTCTCTCAGACTTTGCATGCCTCAGCACTTCCCCGATATCCTGGCTAGGAAGGCACTGAAGTATTTAAACACAGAGACAGCACAGCAGAACTGCAAGGAATCTGGCTCAATGGGTTCCTCCTCAGGGCTACGTCATGTTAGTGCAGGGGTTTATAAACCCCCCTGGATGGATTCAGGGTTTGCTTCCTCCATCATCATCTAAAGTATGTAGAGCCAGGACCATGGCCATGTTATAAGGCCAATAAAAGTGTATATGGCTATTTTTATCACCCAGACAACAGTTACAAAAGAATGAGGGAGGCAGAAAGAGTTGGGGGGCATTGGCAAAGGGCATTTCAGCCCACTATAACCTTTACCTCCCCCAGTGATCTTGCAGGATGTCTCTGCTTTGAACATGTGCATCTGAGGCTGACTGATATGACTGAGACTGTGTCAGGTGTTAAGTCAGTCTCTTCGTTTCTCTATCTAGTTACTCAGTATTTCACAGCCCATTTTATGAGGTGTAGTATTACTTCTATTGCAAAATGTTTCCTTTTCCAGCAGCTGTCTGCTGCGTTGAGAACTGATTGGTGGCTTTTTCTGTCCCAGGGCAGGCTCCATTTCACTGGGATCCTATGTTCATTTCCCAGTTTTTAAAGTGTCCTAAGGAGTAAAGATGTCACAGAAGTGGTTTCCCAAGAAATGAAGTTACCTGTGTACTGGGCTGATGACCAAATCTTGAAGATCTTACTCTGTTTTCAGCTGGTAAAATTCCTGTTAACTTAAACAGGAGTGTATGTCATTAGAATTGTCAAAATTTGTTCAGAATTCATGATTCAGGCACTAACTGAAGTAAATGCTTAAGCACATGCATGCATCCCACTGAGTTCAGGGACTGGGGAATAACGTAGATACTTTGTGTCAACTTAAATATGTGCTTAACATAAAGTACATCCCTGAATACCACAACCTGTTGTTATTCGTGCATTTCTCAAGTGCATCAGAACTGAAATGTTGATACAACATTTAAATCTGAGGTTTTGATGTAAAGCTGTGTTTTTAGCTAGGTGCCAAAATACTTGCCAAGTTTTAAAGGAAAAACTCTGGGTATTGAATAATCCCCATCTTATTAAAAGTTTTCCTACTTTCACTGATGCATAAATCTGCCTCTTCCAGATGTTTCAGTCAATATATAATGTCATGCTTCTGTGTTTATTAAAAGCACAAGAGATGAAGGCACTTACTTAAAAAACATGTTAAAAGTATGTTATTCTAGTTGCAATTATCTCAGAGGAACGGTTGTGCTTCCTTTTCAAACTGATTTTGATGTACAGATTTGCCAAACTATTTGAAAGCTGCAGACACTTTAGCATTCATGACACTATTATTCACTACCATAAATCTAGATCAGATATGTGCTGTCTGAATTGATAGCGGGTATTCTGTCTGAGAAAAATGTGTTCCCCTTTAACTTTTAGCAGTGACATTGCTTATGTTACATCACTTTTCATGTTACTATGCATCATATTGGTCAAAGATGTCATTATTTATAGCACAGAGATTGTGTCACTATAATTAAGGTTGTGTTAGGGTTTATATTACCTTATAAAAGCTCTATTTTCAGGAGCTTGTAACTCCATTACTAAATTCATTTTGGTTGTGAAGCTTTCAGTTGGGGAGTATAAGAAATAAAACATACTCCTGCAGTCTCAGTGGGTGATGGCCTCTTGTCTTCCAGTTTGGTCTCTGCTAGTGTGACTTCCAGTCACTGCCATGTTTTGAGTGGTTTTGCTTTACTATAACACGACTTGAGAGGTAAACAAGTTCTTGCTTCTTTATATTTTTAAACTAACAGACAACAGGAGAAAAATATGGGTACACTTTGTGAATCTGGGAAATACCTGTTCTTATCTTTGGTACCTCCTGCAGGTTGCTTAGTGCCAGCAGGTTTCTGAGCTGATCTAAATCACCAAGGCAGTGTGTGAGCATGGAGACCCAACCAGAGAGAGCAGGTCACAGTGGCAGAGCCACAGGCTACAAACACGTTGTGTCAGGGTCTTGTACTGTAACCTCCCAGGCCCTCTGGGTGCTAGCACTGCTACCACAGAAATACAGGGTGAAAGGGAGCGTGCTGCCCTTCATAAGTACTAAACATCATAACCATGCCAAATCCAGATTTGGTTCAAGTGGGTACAGCTCTTCTATGACAATAAATTTCATTGCTTTTTGTAGTTGCAATGTCTTATTATAGGGCTATAAAAAGTTCTTTCTAAAGAACGGCACATAAACACCAACACTGTAAGTCTGTGGACAGACTCTCAGTGGGTGCAAGTCATTGCAACTTCCGTGAACCACACAGAACTACTCAAATGTGTACCAAGGAAAGCTGTGGATCCACTGTTGGTTTCTCTTTTTTTTTTTTTTTTTTTTGTAGTGAGGATGTAGCTACAGTTTATTTAGAGTAAACCTCAAGTTTGGAGTGATTCCTCACAAAATGGAGATACTTAAAGTCATAAAGGTGTTGACTAAAAAGCTCAGATATTTTCTTTATAGACTAAGTGTAGAGCCCATGTTTGAGTAATCCCTTTTATTGGACTAACTGTACACTATTGACAAACCACCTTTCTGGGTATAGGAATCCATTCTTTAGTGTCAACGCCTTCCTGACCTGCAGGGGAGTTTTGTATCTCCCTAAAGCATGACTGTCAATATTGCTGCATTAGTCCAATAAAAGAGATTACTTGAAACTTGACTCTAAATTTTGTCTCACTAGTAAAGGCAAGTAATTAAAAATATTGAGTTGTGTAACAAGACACACTGTGTGTCGTGATGTGCTAATAACCAAGTCCTTCCAAAATGATTTGTTGTATTGCTTCCAATAAAAACAAGTAGGAAATTTAAAAAAACCCACAACAAACAACAGCGCATTTCTAATTTCCATGTGAGATTAGCCAAGCTGAATATGCAGATAAGCAAAAAGAACAAAGAGTTAAACATCCTTTCTCCTTCCAGGAATGGATAGGTCAGATGACATTTTCAACAAGGCTTTCAGGCAAAATTCTGACTTACATACTCATGCTACATAGTGGATTGCTATCTGAGCATTCCCTTCCAAAATTTCAAAACTACTCACACAGGAGGAGGCTACTCAATATAAATAAAGGTATCAGAGCATGTGGCTCCTAAATGTCATGGACTTGATTAGGACTCAGTTGTAAACAAGACAGAGTTAGTACTAAGCATAGAAACTACTATTGTGTTATGGGCCCTCCAGCACAGAGCCTGTCCTTTTTTTCCTGTGTATGTAATATCCCAGACTGCTGCATCAGGAGCTGAAAGACCTTTATATTACCCTTGTTTCTCAAGGACACTTGTAAAACTAGGAAAAACGTGCTCTTCTGTTCAACAGAGAATTTTCAGCTTGAACCATTTACTTTATAGTACATTACAACTGCCCAGTGCGGACTGGGCCATACACTCTGTGTTCCACCTAAGCCCAAGCTTGGACTTTCAGGGGAAGCTAGAGGAGTTTTAGCTTCCTGTTAGCCCCAAATCCCTGCACGGTGCTGTCAGCTAATGTCCTGTGAGACAATGCCGTAGTATTTCCATAGTCCTTCTGGAAAGACAGTTGAGCAATGCCTGGGATATGTGCCGTTCCACCCTGGTGTCCCTCTTTGTGTTCTTACACAGAGGGCTGTTGCCATCACAGGATCCCCAGATGTACCAGTTTGACCTGATAAGAGGCTGGAAGGACTCAGCCACCCTGTTAATACAGGGCATACACACTCTGAGGGTCTTGTGCACACTGCCTGGGTATTGCCAACCGCCTGAAGATGCTAACTTCCCACTGTGCCAGGGTGCAGGAGTCCTGTCCTGGGTCTTTGTTGAAAACCGTGTATTGGAACTCCCTGAAACCAGAACCTGGAAACTAAAAGCTGCCAAATTTAGGGAAAGCTGGATTTGATTAGAGCTTTACTGCTTAGGCCATTTTCTTCTGAACTACCAAAGAAAAAGCCAGCCTTCTTTCTGCCATTCTTGCTCACTGGAGAGCAGTACTTCTCTTCTCTTTAAAATGGCATCCCCGACTTACAATTTTTGGCACCCGGTTCATTACCCTTGGCAGTGGTGCAGGAAAGGGAGAGCAATAGTGGTGAGCACCAGCATAAGTGCTCCACGGCAGTGGGTTTGTGATTAAAGTAGAACAAAATGTTTAGATTCACCCTCTTGTTTTATTATGTATGACTTAATCTGTTTTCTTCCCCGCTCCCCATTTCTCCTGGAAGGTGAGGAAAGTGCACTTTTTTTTTAACTAGCTTTATTTATTTGGGTGCTTAAGGATACTAAGTTATGACAAATTCTTCTCTGCAGTAGCTTTTGGCTTCCTTCTTCTTTGAGCTCTTTAGACCTTTGAACTGCTGCCATTACAGCTGCCTCTGAGCCTGTCATGTGGCTGTTGAATTGAGCTTTTGAGTATGCCTCTGCAATGCTCTCATTCCTAACTGTTGTACTTTTAACAGTATCATTGTTTTGAATGAAATAGCACTTCTGTGCCAAAAATGGAGGTTATTTCTCCACAGTACATTCTGGGCAGGCAAGCATTCAGTCTGCCTGCTCTCCAAGCCAATCAAGAGCCCTGCAACCGCATTAACACAGTATTGCGCCTGACTAAATAAACTGAATTTGCATTTGGGCAAAAGTTGTCTTGAAGCACTTGACTGATTCATGGCAGTCAGAGGCATCTCGTCTCTTCTGAGAATGTGCAGGATGGATATATTTTAACCAGTGGGACATAGTTTAATGGTTAATAATAATAATAATAATAATCATAGTTATTATATAGTACTTCTATCCCATTAGTGACTCTGATGGAATCAGCATTTCACTGGGGTAGGCACTGTGCATTCACATCAATTGGGGAACCACAATGTTAACAGACCTTAATCTTGCTGACATTTACACATATTTTTAACTTTTTACAAATAAGCAATCAGCTGACTGTGTATCTTAATCAGATGTGTGACTGTTTTGTAGATGGGGACATTTAGGTCTCACCAAGGTTGGTCATTGTTTCCAACATATTTATATAGGCAGTAAGTGAGAGTTGGAATTAATGCAATAGTAGCATTATCTAGGGCCAAAAAGCACTCATAAAAGATCATTTGGTTGCAAAAGCCTATTAACAAATTTTCTTATTGTTTAGGTAGGGCCTTGCATCATTATAACTGGAGCAAATGTCCTGGGGAAAAAAAGGCAAAAATGTGTCTTGAGTGCAGTGAGTTAAACAGAGGCAGTGCTGCAGCCGGCTATCAGTAGGACAAATTTCAGAGGCAAAGCTGGGGGAAACAATTACTACCTGATGTTTTCTACAAATGCCACTTCAGAGATGAATACGATGGCCTACTAGATTGTGCTTTTTTATTCTCTTTGAAGCAGGAGCATTAAATTAAAACCAAAACAACAAAACACTTAGCACTCAAGCTGGAGAACACATGATGAGTTTTAAAATAACATTGAAGAAAAGACAACAGAGAATAGAAGAGGCTTTGTATCATGTTAGACTTCATTTTCAAGCAAAACTAAACATCAAAATATTAGAACACAAGGACAAAAACTCATTGTCAGTAAAACTAATTAGTGTTCTGCTGCTTAATGCAAAAGCCTACATGATGTCTTGACCTTTTTTACACATTGTGTCTAAGGTTGTGCAATAAAACAGAGGGAAGCACAGAATGCCTCCAGTTAGCCTCAGAGGTTTTCTTCCTTATGGACTTCAATTGATTACAACAATACAGGCTATGTATGGAGCCTTTTTTAAAGCTCTACTATTTCTTAGAGCTTGAGCCAGTGAATTAGAGCCATCATGCTGGCAAATAGTTTTCACTAGAATGATTGCCATTCTATTTGTGTGTAATCTTGCATTTTTAACAGTATACACATAACAAAGATTAAAAGATCTTAGAGAAGTAATTGCTTATGAGATGGTCCCACAAACCCTTCCTTCCTTGAGTTTTTATGCAACTAGTCAGTAGACAGCCCTCTATGAAACTGATAGCCAAATCTGTTTTATATTGCCCAGATCTTGCAGAAATACTGTGCTCAGTAATACTTTGCTACAGGCTAATACAGTATCTTCTCAGTACAAGATAGTTAAAGGAGCTAAAAAAACCTGTCAGAATTTGAGAAACAGAGTTTACTGCATTATTCTCTTTAAAACAAAACTTTAGCTCAATCAAAAGTCACACTTAAAGCAAAACAAAGACCCTGGGCCTCTTGCTGATGGCACAGTATCCTTAACTTCCATTCAGTCACTATTAAACATGCGGATACCTGAAATCTGGATATTTCCATTAAAAGCACCTAGACAAATTTAAGTAAGCTTAGGTTAAAATTTACATTAATATTTGGTGTTGACCCTAATGGGCCTCTGTTGAAATCATTGGTAAAATTCCCAACCAAGCATGAAACAACCATTATCCCACTATCATTTACAAAAAATGTTACTCTTAGTGTATGAAACAAAAAACAAGTAAATGTGAATCAACTAAAAGTAATGCCTAAAAATGACTTTGAAAGAAAGAAGGAAGACAAAGAAAATATGAAAATTACCTATTTTTACTCATAAGCTTGAATGAGAGATTGGAAACCTTTTATAGAACCAAGAATGTGTTTCTTGTACTAATACAAAATTTGTTCCAAAGTTTTTACTGGTACAAGAAATCAGAAATGTTCTACAGAGACCAACTTTTCAAAATGGAGCTAGCCAATTACCCATTTATTTGAGAAAAACGCCTTAGAAAAACTGCCAGAAGGACTGTAAGTCAGTCTGGGAAAGGCATATGAATTTCTCCTTGCTTGGACTACCACTGAAACACTCCAGCTAATCTGTTTGCTGAAGGTCCATTTCTACGCCTGGTAGAAAGACAAGGTAGAAGGAAGATTCTTGTGTAAATTGTAGAAAGGTGCAAAAAATCATATTCTGGTCACAATCCAGGGGAAGTTTTGCATTTTATCATTCATACTTAGCTGCCAGATGTTGCTAGAATCAGGCTGTTGGTGGGTACTATTTCTCACGGAGGCTGAAAATCCGTGTCAGGATCCTGTTATCAAGAAAGGGAAAAAGCAATTCTCAGTGTTTGTTACTAACAGTGCTCACTGTTAATGCCAGTAGTGTGCATATTGGATGTATTTGAGAATGAAGTGCATGGCGTATTTCCTAAGGTATGAGTTGGTAGTAGTTGTTGTAGTGTGGTAGTACATGATTCATTATACAAAATCCACGAGTCCAATTTTGAAACATAAACACTTCACTCCGGTGTCCAAATCCTTTAGTAAGGTGCTCCAGCTGCCATTACACCACTAAGGGCTGCAGGATGAGATATCAGAGGTGATGCTACAGTATCAGAAAAGGCTTGTAGAGCAGTTAAAATTGGGGAACGGTTGTGTGAGTTACAAAACGTGCAGAGTCCCTGAATGCCTACTTTCACACATATATTCTTCCCAAATTCCCAAGAATCTGTCTACCATACTTTGGAGCAAAAAATACAATTGCATTAAGATAGCATAGGGACACATGGGGAAATATGAGACATTGGTACAGACAGAACACAAAGTGGGAGATGGAGAAGTGCTTTTGTGTGACTGCCTAGAAAAAATACGGCTGTCCAATTACCAGAGTTAGACTTACTAATTCTAGCCTGAGTAAAATACTCATTCTCCTCACTCATTTGCTATTGCTGTTACTAAACCCTTTCATTTAGGGTTTCCTTGCATGTCAGGATCTGATCATACAGAGATAGGGTTCAGATGTCAAACTGAAGCATCCAGATTTGAGAAGAGGGCTGGAACTGTTGTTTTATTGACTGACAAACACAACCACAGGCTTTTCCTTTCTCAGAATTGACCTTCCAGGTCAGAGAGTCTGAAACCGACCTTCACAGAAGATAATATTTTCAATTTTGTGACGTGGGTTGAAATTAAGCATTCACTAATTACAAAGGTACTACAAGCCGTGCCAAAATCCCTTTTTGTTGTCTGGAGAGTTATAACAATCCTTTTCTGGCAGTTAGTTTTAAGATCATTAAATGATCCTCATTTGCAATATATTTGCAGAAGATTACAGCCCATCTAAATTGACCCTGAAGGAAGACTTATTTCATTAATGGGCTGTCCTGTGCTAATGCATAAAGCTAGAAAAATATATCTATTAAATTCTTAATGTGTAAATGATGTTTCTGGCTTTCTTCTTAATTACAAAGCAAAATGAGCCTGAAGTGCACTTCGTCGAGGAAAAAATTATCAATTTAATCCATCTTCCAAGAGAAAACTTTTTCAGTGAGTTCCAAATTCCACCTATACTCAGCTAAGGTTGGAGCCTCATTGCTTTGCTCAGAAACACAATAAAATGTGCCAACACAATTTATTTTTTCCCTTGATTCCAATGAAGAGAGCTTTTTCACGTCAGTTTAGTTTACTCTCTATCTGTTCAGTTTTTGAGGAAAAAGCTAATGCAAAACCTGGATGAGCAGTGCTTTAGAAATGAATAATGCCATGAGATTATGGGTTGATAGGGTATATGCAGAATATTAATACAGCCCATAGAAAGAGATTTACAGTACATACGGATTTGCAATGTACTCTCTGTACAGAACCACCTAACTGTGCTCTATCATCACAATATAATTCCCAGACAAAAAAAACCTTATTAAGGTGAAAGTAAGGCTGTAAATATATGTCAATAATTTAGATAGGGAAAGGAAGGTAATAGAAGAGTGCAGTTTGAAAAGCCAAGTGAATGTCAGGAAATTAATTCTAAGTTAGTGTTACACTTACAACAACCAAACAATGGAAAGTGTGGAAATGAGGGAAAGCAGTGCAGGCAGTCTCCTGTCACTCTGAGCACCCCAGGGTCTGCATGGGAGATATGCTTTCAATGACAAGTATCCTAGCTAGCTGACATGTTTAATCTAAGATATGCCTGGTCTGGCCACAGCCCTTGATGGCTGAGGACCTTTTAAATCCTGTGTACTTTGGCATTTCACTTTCAGCTGATGACATTTTAAACTGTGTCCAGTTTACACAGCAGAGTAACGGTATCATAATGAGGGGTTTCAAATGTCTGCAGATGCAAGTAAATGGCAGTAAAATTTTCCAGTGCACGTCCTGAAAGAACTTGATTCCACCTTCTTTAGATTTTTAAGATATTCCTGTAGTTGACCATTGTGCAATAAAGACTGATCCTGTGTAAGAAAATATCTACTGTGCCCATCTAGGTATGCTCAGGAGCTAGGGAAAAAAGACAAGCATCTTCCTAAGTATAGGCGCTTCTTGGAGAAGACCCCACTGGTGACTCCCTTTTGTTTGTGTCAAGCTGCTCTGTCAAGAAGCTCTTCCCTGATTTTGGCTGCACAGGGAACCAATTCCTCTGATTCCAGGGGTTGAACCATCAGGGGTGAATACCCCATATCTCTCCTGGCGTCAAAGAACAGGCACCAGAGAATCAGAGCACACCAGTCATTACAGATTTTGTGAAGACACATTTGTGAAGACAAAGGAGGCCACCAGAGTAACTGGGCTCAGATTTAGACTGGGGACCTAGTGTTAGTTAATACATTTGATCTCGAGTGCGGAGCGTGATCTTTCCTTCCCAATAGATGGCTGGCCTTCTGCACTAGCTGATGGCTCCTAGGGAAGTGTTCTTTCCCCTTGGACATCAGTTTTCCTTTCTCTCCATCGGTTCTTTCCCTTTGCAATAAGGTGTTTCCTCATTGTGTTTCTTCCTTTCAAGCTCTTTGTATCTGCCAAGTATTTCTTGTGGCCACCACCAACATGGATTGGAAGCAGCAACAATAATAGCAGCAGCCATAGCCAGATAACATCTTCCTCTTCTTTTATACTGCTTTTCCTACGGTTCTGGCACTGCAGAGCAACTGCACCACTTGAACCCTGAAGTGACAAAATTGTGTGTGTTTTGTGCGCAAAAGTGTCTCAGGAGAACCTATTCAGCTCTGTTTTCTGTTAGCAAGTGAATGAGTGTGGCTCAGATATGTGTTGATATCTGTGTTGGGTACTGGGCAATTCAGTGCTTGCTGAACACACGCTACACACGCTGTGCTGTAGGAGTGCTGCTGTAGATGTGGTGGACATGTGCTGCCCTGTCTAAATTTCCATCTCCCTTGTGGGCAATGTCTGGTGGAACTGCACCCTTGAGAATATTAGTTATCTATGGGTCATAGATCTGCCAGGCTTTAATAGTTTCCATAAAAGCAGGTATTTGAGGATTTTCTTCTTTCAGTTGAGTATTTATGTAAAATTCAGCACTTTCAAAATATAATTATAAACCAAACCCAAGGTTCTATCACTTTAGAGGGTGAAATCTACTCCTGCTTTGAATTCAAGCCTCCTGAAGTCTCAGTTTTATCTCCAATTTGTTCCCACTTATTATTGCTACCATTCCACTTAATGAATTTGATATTTAATACTTTATTCATACATTTTATTTTTGCACCAATTACAGGGAAGACAGATACATTGTTTTTACAGTTTTCTGTAATCTTCAAGGCGTTTTTTCTCTTGTAATTTTTATTTCTTTAAAAATAACAATCATCTTGCTATTTAAAGAATAACAGCAGGAGCAACATTCTTTTAATACTTAGGGTATACTTAAATGAATCTTTTCACTTCTATCTGCTAGGCAGACAAAAATGGTGGGAGAACATCTTCAGAGTTTATGCCCTTGATAGGTCAAATGAAGTGTGTGTGAAACTAAAGAAGTCCTACTATAACCATGCCAGCGGAAATGAAAATTATACCACTCATGCTAACAAGTATATTTCCAAAGGGGCTGGAGGTATTAGAAGACTCTAAACAGATGCCTCTGAACTTAAAATATACCTAATTCCAAAGGCTTGTCTTGTAATTAATTTAGCCATCATAGAACCTATGAAGAGAATGCAGGGCATAGCACAGCATTACTCAGCATCCACAAACTTCAAGGAGCGTAAAGACAAGTAATTTAATTTAAAAAAAAACATTCACACTCATTTTTTGCATTCATTTCCGTCAGGACCATAGTCACAAACGTCAAGGAAAACATTCTCCAATTTATAACTTAATCTCCTGCAAGAAAAATATCCATCTGCTATAAAAGGAAACTACACACATACGCCACATCAAAAGGATATCACTCATACTTTCGTTTCAGTTTTTATTCACATTAACTTGGACTTGTGGTATGTAAGTCTGTAAACAGCCTGTTGAACAAGTGAAGCTTACTACTGACTGTTTTAGTAACACATATTTGAACCGACAGTTTTAACATGCCTTGTGTTAACGCAGCTTGTATTTCATTAAGAACTACCAAACCTCAGCTGTTATGTGAGAATTGACAGCTGTATTTTTCTAGCATTAACTAATGTGCAAGGGGAGAGAAACACAGGGACTCTAACGTGCAGTGCTGAACTTTCTTGAGCTTCTGGTGCAAGCTGGTTTGAAATCCTGTTCCTTTAAAAAAGTGATTGGTACCACAAAGTGGCCATGCCATGTTAATGGAATAGAGGTTGCTGCTCCTTCCTGTCTCCAAATGGTTTTTGGTATTGGAGTGTGATGAGACAAATCCTCCCTCCCCCATCTTGACCTCCTCCCAGATGACGTTTAGCACAAGCAAGCCCGATGAAGCTCCCTGTGGGTTTGTGGTGCTTGTATGTAAAGCTCGGTGACAGAAATGACAGTTGCAGATAGAGAAGGTTATAGATTGAGCCTGTAATTTGTAACTATAATTAAACATTCTTAAGTGTAGTGGATCTAAGGGCCTCATCAAAGGTTGAGATAAGTTGTATAAAAAAAATCTTGTAAGAGGAATTTTTGACAAAGAGATACAGTTCACAGTTTCAGGGTGAGTGTGCCTAAATGTAGTTCTCTAAGGCAGTGGCAAGGCCTTACATTGGGGTTTTTGATCCTACTTTTCCACCTGCCTGAGCTGCTCTCTCTTTTGAGGCCTTGGCTGTGCTGCAGGGACAGCCCAGCTGATGGCAAAACAGCTTCTGGACCTCTGTGGTTTACAGCCTTACATATTAAAATAAATTGGCACATATTTCTATTTGGTTTGGTTTATGAGTTGAAGCACTTGAAAAGTTGCTTCTGAAGTAGCTGAACAGTCTGAGCAATAGGGTAGGTTATTTGAGAGCACAGGCTAACGGGTGTGATAGGTAACGATGGAGACCACTCTTGCCACTTGACTTTATTCTGCTTTAGGATTTTCAGGGGATATCACCTAAGCAGCAGGTTTCCGTGGAGAATCAGTGGGTGTTGACTAGCCTCTTCTCTTGTAGTGGATAAATTCTTCCTTAATAAATATTTTTTAATATAATAATTCAATATTTATGATTTGAAGATTCTCTGTTTCAGAAGTGCTGGTATCTCAGGGGACTTCTTCAATGGGACAAGCAAACATTAGGGAAGCAGCTCTTGATGTTCAGGAAGAACTGAGCCCCTCACTGATGCTGATGCCCCTGAGAATATCCTCAGTTGTGAAGCGATAACCTGGGCTTTAAAATTTCCTTGCTGTTCCTATTGTAATCCTGTTCACATTAGTGCAGTTAGTTTAACTTAGTTTGATCTAAAATCCCGTGCACATTATTATGCTCTCAAATCTTCTGTCTGTCATAATTGTTATATAATGAAATAATAGCTAATTGTAGAAGATGCTAGGAAACATGTTAGCCTTGTTGCTATTGAGAAGCAATGCGGAGGAGGGTTGGTAACCATAAGGCAGTTGAGATTAATATTTAGGAAGGAAGCAAACCCCGGTGCAAACAAATATGGATGGGAAGGTCTGAATTCTACTGCAGGAAATAGTGATGAGAACTCAGAGCTGTACTGACACAGCAAACATGGAAAGAACAAGTTTACCTCTTTGCTCTTTCTATAAAGTGGTAACAATGAATCATTAGCAACACCTGTGCTTAATTAGTAGGTTTTTCTGTTGTTAACCTACTCGGGTAAATAAAAGACAATACTGCTTCTGAAAAAGTCCTTGCATCAGACTGTCTTCACAATCAGATAGACCTTATTTCAGGATTTCCTTTAACCTTTCACACATGTTGGGTTTATTTCAGTGAAAACTTGGATTTTTTTTATTCTTTTAAAGCATATTTTTTTCTGCAAAATAGGGAAACAGCTAATTACAGGGGACTCTGAGATGATGTTATCATCACAGTGTAGTTAGCTGTGGTTATATCTCTCCCACAAACTTGAGGTCAACCTGCTCAAGTTATACCAAGAGAAAACTACTGGGTCTTTGCTTATATTGTAACATCAAGAGAGCCATCAATGCAAAGCTGCAGTGAAAGGCTGTTTTGCAGTGAAGACATAACTTTAGACAGCCATGTAATTTCCTTTTCATGTTGGTCCCTGACAAGAGACAATATGTTATAGTTCCAGGAATGGATAACAGTGGGAAGAAGGGAAAGTACGATAGCTTTATTTTAAAGTCTGTACAATCCTGCTTTGTTTTTAAAATAGCTTTTTGATGTTAGCTTGGTACTGTGCTCAATAAATTATACTATTTTTTCCAGATTTGCTATCAGTTAAGTTACTAGTCTGGGGTGTTTCAAGACAGCTGGTCTGCTTTCCTGGAGGATTATGATTAATAAATACTAGCATACAAAAGCAGTTAAACACTTGTGCTTTGCCTTCCCTATAATTTCATATTTAAGATACATTATGCCAATTTTTTTTCTGCTCACGGACCCTTTCTAACTTCAGTGACAAGTTTCTCATTGCTGTTTACAGAAAATGGATACATCTGTTACAGTCCAATCAGATTTATTCAGATCAATAGAAGAGCACTATACACTTCATTCAGTCTTCTTAAATTAATAATTTGCAGATTATGTTTTGAAATTGGCTCTTACATTTGTTTAGGGAAATTTTTAGTTATGCATGTGTTATATCAGAGTATAAGTATGCAATTTGTTTTCCGAACAAGCAAGTGATAAGAGACAATGTATATCTAGTTTTCAACATTGGTTAGAAAATCTTGTGGAGTTGGTTGGGAATTATACCCCATCTGATATTATACTGGTACTGTACTACACACTTGCCTGTTAAATGTCTCCCTAGGCTTTACTTCTCTCATCTGATTTCTTACTTATTTTTTATAAAAAATTTAAAATTCAGACTTTGTACCAACAGTAGCTCAAACATTTATAGGAATATTACCTCATATTTTAACTACCTCTGCCTTGAGTTCCTACTCTTCACTTTTTTCTCTAAAATAATTAATTTTGTTTAGTTTTGCTCCTTCTGAACAGCTTTATTTGTTCTGAGGGGCAAACCTTTTGGGGAAGTCTTAGAGATTCTCTACAGATGCTCAGATGCCGTAGTGGTATTTGGATACCATGGTGATTGATAAGTAATGACAGAAAAACTCCCTTGTAGGGACCTGGTGTGAGGATTATTCTCTTCTCTCCTTTTCACAGGTGAAATTGTTCCCTCCGATGTCAGATATTTCTAAAGTTCATTAGGTAACCCAGCATCCCATCTTCTCTCCAGATTAAGACTTAACTCTGTTCAGATGTTTAAGACTACACTACCTGAACTGCACTTTTGCCATCTTTGCAGGTGTTCGAGTACAGTAAGCAGCCTAAATATGATACATGAGCCAGCAGTACATCAAATCATTTAGATTCTACCTCACTGTAGCCAGAAATAGGAAATAAAACTTGCAATCTGACTGTTTTCATTGTATTATTATAACAGAACAACTGTGAAATATGTAAGTGTTTCATGCCTTTAGTAATATTATGAGGAGTATTACCGCTATCTAGATCTCTAGTAAATCCTGCAGGGCTCCAAATCATTGAGTTTTAAAGGAATCTCTCATAATCACACTGAAATTCAATATAGCGTTTGTGAAATTAGATTGGTATATGTGCATGTATATGTGTATGCATGTAAATCTTTAATATTTTATCCTTAATATGCATATAATAGTATATAAGAGAGAATGTTCTCTTCTGAGCAAGACAATTTCATAGAGATGAGAATAGGATTTTTACTGTATTGGTATTCATGTGATAAATCATCTCATATTGCTGCACTCTTGAAATTAGCAGATGAAATAGCATTCCACATTGAAAGGCACAAAATCGGGAAATTAAATTTATTGATAAACATGGTCTTGGTTATTATTATATTTTTCCTAACCAGGTATTTTTCAGGAAAATATACGTCTTGTGTTTACTTCTGTTTGTTAATGCTTTGATAAATCAGACATTTTTAGTATTCTATCAATGGCAAAAGTCTAATTGCCTTATTGTATTCTGATTTATTTCTTTCCTTACTTTCTTTGCATCTGCAGCCCAACAAATGAGTCTCCAAAGAGATATATGTTATGATACAGTGTCAGTGAAATTAATCCTGATCAATTTTAAAGTTCACATTTTTATTTGATGACTTTCCTGGGAATCACTAAAACTGAGATTGACTCGGTCTCTTTTTGTTGGTTAAATATTGTTGTTTGAGAACACTGCATACAGCAGCAGAAACCTTATTACGATTCTAACAGTTCTGCATCTGTATAAGAAAGAAGCAATATAAGTAATGATGTTTTACTAATTAATAGACACCAAAACCTGCTCTTTGCTGACACCAGTTAAAGGTTCTCAATAAGTGTCTAATGGTGAAGAGTGTTACTTGCTTGAGAATGCCTTACCCCTGCGAGGGGTTGACGTATAGCCTGAGGTTCCTGTATATAAGTAATGTGGCAAGATAAATACATATGGCTTTCTAAAATGTTTTCAGAAAACCAGGCTCTCTCTCTGTTTCCTTTAGGATTTCAGTCCTGCAGCTCTTGTGAACACATATTATCTCTAGAAGGAATTGGAGTTTTAGGTTACTAAGGGAAAACAGAGATGGGGTAGTGCCTCTCCATTTTTATTCCCCTGACTGTTTTTTTATTAGAAAATAGTTTGTTTCTCAATTTGGAAATGCTTCCACATCAGCCTGAAAGAACCACCTAGATCAGCGTTAGAAAATGCTTCTATACAATAACCATTCAGAAGTATAAATCAGACTGTGCTTGTATTTAGGTAGTTTTGGGGGTGAGATTATTTATTTATTTATGTATTTGATTCGTCAACAGAACTTGTTTTTTTTCAGGTACTCATGGTAGGTGATGCTTTTCACCCAAAGGAAACAAAAGACTTACTGTTTTGGTTTTGTGATTCCTGCCTTTTCTAAATCAAAGAAGATGGGAACGAACAAGAGTTATTGCTATTGAAAGGAAATAATTATATTGTCCAAAGTGCACAACAAATCACATCTTAAGCTGTTCTCCCCACTCTACCCCTACCTTCCTAAGTTTAAATAGCATAACCAGTTTCTGTGAGAAAAGCAGATTTCTATTTTTTTTATTGTTAATGTCAAACAAACATTTATTTCAGGTGCAAAGCCTCAGGATATGTTAGTGAAAACAGTGGCACTGCTGTTCTATTGCTTACTGCCCACTAAGTGGGTGGGAAAAGGGTACTGTGACCCTTTTACCCTTCCCACCAGTCTCCCTAACAGCTTTGGCCTTCAGGTCAGCTCAATTTCCCCTCCACTGAGTGGCCATTACTGTGCGAGGCTGTGATAAATGCTTTTTGTAAGGGACTGCATTGCCGGCAGCAAGCGCTAGGGAAGGAGGTAGCCTGGACCAGACAGACTAAGCCGAGAGACAGATAGACTCACATGCCTGCACGCTAAGTGCCTGTTACCTAGCAACATGACGGAGATCACAAAAAAATGAATAGACCCACAAACAAAAATGAAAAGGAGATAAAAAAGAGTAAAAGTCTATGGGGCTCAAAGGTTAATATTCCTCTATCTAATAACTTAGTTTCAGAAAATTGCATTTTAACCTTTTCGAAGCATTCAGGAGAGAGATTTCTTTGAAATTAAATTAGATCACATTTGTATGAAATGGGGGGCGAGAAATTAAATGCAGAATTTATTATTTTTCCATCTTCCTGCCCAGTATTTTGCAATTCCTTGTATTTTCTGTCGACTACCACTGCTCCACTCCCCTCTGGATTGCGTGTAGCCAGTCAGCCTGATGTAGGACTATTGATGGCTCCAGAGGGCTGGGCGGTGTGAAGTACTATGACATTATTTTGTATTGTCATAGAATTTTCTCTTAGGGAAACAGAAAATCTTCCGCAGCATGGAGTAACTAGACCGTGTACCCCTTCTGTAGTCCACATCCACCTTGCACCTCTCAGAGAGAAGGAATAGTGAGTGACATGTTGAAAGTCACAAAGCAAAGGCCTGGCAGAAGCAGGAATAAGACCTGGGACATGCAGTTTCTGGCTCAGGAATCTCATTGCTTCCTGTGACATTCCCATTCTTGCCATGCACCAACATCCACATCAGACTTGCAGCTTCTGGTGTGCCAGCCTCCAGCCCGGGTAGAAGTGGTCTAAAAGCTGGAATGCAATGGGAGTTGACTGAAAAAGAAGCCTGTGGTAGAGTAGGATTGTGCTCCCAGGAGTACCTCCTTTAGTAAATAGTTTTACTTACTGTGTTCTGTTTTCATTTAAGAAAAAACCCCCTGTCTTTCAGATAAAATAACTTGTGGTGGGGAGCTGAAGCCCATTGCTGTTAACTCCGTTTCTGATATAGGCATATGGAGCTTACACCTTGCTTTCCGGCTCCACAGGGAACCATTATAAATTTCCCTTTTATTACATAAGCCTTTTTAAACCTCTGGATCCAAATTCCTGCTCCAGCTACTGTGGTGTAAATCTAGAGTAACTCCACATGTTCCTATGGGATTATTCTGGGTCTGCAGCAGCATGCTGGGGGCAGGATCCAGCCCATGAATTCCTTAGCTGCCAGGGAAATCCGGGTAAAGCAATTGTTCTATTTGTGTCATGGCTGTTATATTTAACTTCACAACAGAATGCCTTTAAACTTTACTGCCATCTTTAAACCAATGAGCTGTATGGTTAACTAATTTTCTTGTGCACTGTATAATACAGGATCGATAACGCTGTTTCCTTACATAATATATATGCTCTCTTTCACTCACTCTGTTCATATATATCGTATAATTACAAATACTGAAATTTATGAAGCATGTAAACCCATGTTTTAAATACAGGAGATCACTACATTTGGGATGGTTGCTATTATTTAATATATTCCAATCAACATCTTCCACTGGAGAGACAGAATCTGTGAGTATATACCGTTACTATATAGCCGGTGAAATGGTCCCATGCAGGGTGTTCTGGTGGCCACATCTCACAGTGGTGGTACCCACCAGCACCTTCTGAGCTGGGGGCAGAGGCTGAGAGATGTTATGCGCCACTGGAGGCTTTCCTGTTGGCAGGGGAATGAGGCTTCAGCAGTAGCTTTTTAAATCCTTGCACCCTTGAAACAGGAACCAGGAGACATATCCAGGTTTTCCCTCATTTAGGAAAAAAATTAGTTTGCCCTATCCTAAAGGCCATTGTTTTAAATGACACTCTGGTAATATCTTATTATAGCTTCATAAGGGGCAATCTGATACTTTATTTGAGCTGTTTCCCTATTTCTTTCTCTGCAGTGATACAGATAGTAATGAAAGGGCTAGAGCTAATTAAAAGACAATAATTTCATGAAGGGGTGGTGATGATGATGAGGCAATAAACTGTGAGAACAAAGCTTGAGGGGTTTTAATGACTCATCAACGCCTTGATGGGAATTTAGCCTTACAATCACTATCCATTTATAATGATCAGTGATATACCTTCCTTAAGAACAGGAAAAACACACTGCTAACGGTGCCTGTCACACACTGGTATCTGATGCTGAGTGGCCCATGTGCTTACAGTGTCCCCAGCTACTTCCAGGTGGCAGATCGCAGAGTGCTCAATATATCGCAAGTTAATTTATGGTGCTTTGAACTCTTGCTGTGTCACAGCCTCAAGACATGCAAGCGACAATGTTATATCAGTTGTGTCTGGATGTGACTTACGATTGATAAAAGGATGAGGAGTCAGATCAGTGGCAAGGATATCATTATGAATGCAGGGGGGGTTGTGCTATACACACACACACACAGAGTACACCAGTCCACTAAGACAGTCTTGGGGGACCTTTGCTGAGCCCTACTGCAGGATGTGGTTAAAGAGCCAAGAGATTAACTAGGTTAAATTCATTCATATAGTAGGTTCCTTGAGAGAAAGGTCCCATCTTCCTATCTTGTGTGGTATTGCACCCAGCCAGATAGATCTCTGGGCACTGGGACTCAGGGCTGAGCCAGATTCTTGTGTGTGCTGCAGCTTCAGCATCAGCTTTGCAGGTACAAGAGGTAGGGGGTTCTGCTTGGGTAGGAGCAAAGTGTCTGAAGCAGAGCTCTGATGTGGGTACCTGTTCAGGGTGGAATGAAAGCAGCAGGGAGAGGAAGGAAAAAGGGCCAGTGGTAGAGGTCTGAGTCTTATTTTTCTTAGGTGAGATAATCCCAAAAGTCAGAAAAAAAAATACCCAAGGAACTGGTGAAGAAAACCCACACATTTAAAGATCTCTTTCCTTTGCAAGCTCTGTTTGATTCTTCTCTCACTTCTGAATTCCCTGATGCTTCAAAGACACGTTTGTGCAAGGGAAGGAGTATTTCTTTGACCTTGCCATCTCTAAACTGAAAACACAACAACATGTATATTAAGAAAGAAGAAAAGGAATCTATCCATACCCACTGAACAACATCTTTCCCCAGAGAAATGACCAGAGGAAAAATAACACATACTTCATGTGCCATTCGAGGCACCCAGGTACTAATGATTAATAGACTAGAATAGGTTACGTTACTGTCTACAGCAAATCCACTCAACTGTAATTAACAACTGCTTTTTCTGGCATTGGGCTTCTTCAATCTCTCTTTCCTCTGTTGTTCTTCCTTGTTGTTTTTGCCTTTCTTTTATTCCACCCTTTTTTTTTTCATTCTCTCCCTGTTACCTCAGTGCCTAGTTATCTACTTTTCACCCAATGACCAGCTATTTCCCACTTATAAGTCCCTACTGGCTCTTTTTTTTGGCATTTTTTCCCCAATGATTGCCTGTCCTTCTCTTCTCCCTTTTCCATCATTTCACCACCTTCCTCTTTTCCTTTATTATTTCACCTTGAATGGTGAGTTTATTTCTCTGTAGTTTTTATAGGCATGAGACATATCTATACTGTGTATTTTGACAGGGGGTGAGAGACTTCTGTCTTTCTGTAATTGAGTTATAGTTTGCACCATATATTATAGCTTTTTAATGCCTCAGAGTCCTCTGATACTGACCCAGGCTCTGTTAATGTCCTTGGGTCAATTTTATTTACCATTCTTTCCACTGGCTTTCTCAGCAAGCACAAGGGCAGCCTGGCGCTGTGTTTGCTTGGCTCTCTCAGCTGTTAGCCCTTGTGAGATGGTGAGGTCTGGAGAAGCAAGAATCTGGGGCAGAGTATTATGTTAAAGAGATGTCCTAATGGTAATTTAGGGAGATTTTGGATGACTGCCTTTACAAAAGTTTTCTAAAAGGATCCTTCCATACCCATCATGTCAGGTAGATGGAGAAAAAAGGTAGGACCATTCTGGTAAGCCCTAATAGAGTTATTTGTATTCTGTTCTGAAAATGAGATTCCCAAATATAAAGCATACTTCACTATATGAAACATACAGAAATGCTTCCAGTCCTAATGTGTGCATTGAAGTGAGATCATTATGTTCAATCTACTTTCTAATACTAATAAACAGAAAGGTTCCAAACTGCCCAGAGATTCAGAGAGTTGGGATGGTCCAGTATGGGTTGTGAAACTCAGCTGTGTGTCTGTATATACACAGTGCAGCAGCTTGAAAGACAAATTATTGCAAATGGCAAATGAATTTGCTACATATGTCTGAATGTGGAAGGCAGGGTTGTTAAAGCTCTTTGTAAGAAGTCTAGTTTCCTTAATGCATCTTAAGGTTTTTAGTAATAGTCAAGCTCTTTAAGTGGATATGCTTGTTAAATTGGTGCAATCCTCCGTGCAAATGAAACTATACCTGTCTTGCTTGCACATATGAGGAGGGCATGAGAGTAAATTAGTGTTCATCCCTGATTATTTCATTAAACTACATTCCCCTATGTTCTAAGGGGACAAAAGCACACAGAAAATGTTTCCAAGTGAGTTATTCTGTCTCTCATTATCATTCATAATTTGTCTTTGCTATAATTCACATCCCTTCACAAAATAGCAACATATTAGTTAGAGCTTTTAATTAAAGCCCCAACACCTGCAGGTGAGAAAACACAGATGGATTCGCTCCTCCATGGAAACACTCAGTTGCATGTGAACTGGCCACAGAGCCAAGGAGAGAATAGGTGTTAAAATAACACTCTGCTCCCCACAGTGACTCTATTCATTCCTACAGAAACAAACATACCTTGAGTGTGTACACAGCTTGCTCCAAAGCTTAACCCTTTGCCTCTCACTTTGTCAGCTATAACATGCTAGTTCCATCAGAGACAGGTTTGGTTCTCAAAATGGCATTGAAAAAACACAGTTGTGGGTTAGATGTGAGCTTTGGATTCCTAGCCTTTACAAGAAGGAGATTTTTATGGTTCCTAAATTTACTTCTCTCTGCTAGAACTTTGACTGGCTTTTCCCTTTTCTCCCCCTGCTCCTCTGTAACTGTGAGTCAAACTAAAATTCAAAATTTGCTAATCTCTTTCTGAGCACTGCAAAATGACATGGAGCAGGATGCAGTAAAGCTGCTCACTACTATGCATTTACCTGTACCTGTGTAAAACCATCTGTATTTGTATTTTTGCACCTGTCATGACATAATGATAAACCTTGATCACCAGCATCACTATTGAATAGGCTAGTTCTCCAGCATACTGATTCCTAGTCCCAGTGAGCTCCCAGTCAGGAGTACTGGGCTGATGCAGTGCTATCCAGTTATATATCTTTTGCTGTGACTACCATCAGTTGCAATTAAGAACTAAAATTAATGGCTGTATTACTGAGTGGTTTTGGGGAGCAGATGAGAACAAAGTTTTATGTTAGGCAAATGAAGCTGGTAAAACGTTAATTGTCCATATTGGACACCATAACATTCTGGCTTGTTAAAATTGACATAAGTTATTTTTCTGTTTAAAAAATTTTAATGGTTATATCAAAGGATGATGAATGTAAGGAAAAGAGTATTTTTATGTGCTCATAAGAAAACAGTGTTAACAAAGCATTATTTGAGTTGCAAAATCAAGCACCCAAAACTGAAGAATAACATGTAAGTTGTTGAGGTTACTTGAATTCACTGGGAGTTTTTCTATGTAGTCTAACAAGATTTAGATCAAGACCAGTATATTTCACATGTCATGTTATATACTGCAGAGACTATAGTACATTCTAAATATTAGCCTATTGATCTCAGAAACCCAGAAAGGATCAGCCACACCACATGAAAACTTTAATTATCTCTTAAGCTGTCTGAGAGGTAGTCCCAAAATTCACCAGTGCTTTCATATCCCTAACCTGAACCTTAACATAACGTTTGAAGAGGTTATACACTTTATACCTCTCAGGGTACTGCACTCTGCTATATAAAACACCCGTAGTAAACGGGTTTTCTGTCGTATAGTTAGAACTGAAACACAGTCTCGGTCACTACAAAACTCCCTGCGCTCATGTCATGTTACATCCAGCACCATCCTCTTCACAAGACACCTGAACAGGGAGGCACAGTCCAAGCTTTCTCAGGAACTGGTGCGTTGGCCAAAGGAGCAGCAAGTACAGATACCATAGATAAGGTAGCTTTTTCTAAGACTATTTCAGAAATTTCTGTGCAGCAGTGCTGCGTTATGTTGGTGTTGGGGAGTGTCAGCTCTCTGCTGGCACCAGTCTGCTCTCCCATTTGAATTTCTGCCATGCCAGACTTCTTTCAGCTCCTAGTATCTCATAGGGTTTCACTTGGAATGGCACAGAAGCATGAAGGTCTGCTGGTCTTCAAAGACACTTAACACCATTCCTTTATTTGGATGAGTGCTCCTTGCTTGTTTATCTGTGATAAATAATTACTTGAATTAATGATGTGATTTTAAAGCAGTTATGCCAAAGGCTTCAGGTGTCTTCTAAATATATATGGTCAACAGAAAATGTGTCTGTCAGTATCTTTATTAAAAACCAGATATTTTTACTCAGCTGTGATAATGTTTTGTAATTTATAATCCTTTATCTGATTATTCCATTGTATCTGTGTGTTTATAGAGAACATATAATCACAGAATAGTTTGGGTTGGAGGGGACCTTTAGAGACCATCTAGTCCAACCTCCCTACAGTGAGCAGGGACTTCTTCAACTAGACCAGGTTGCTCAGAGCCCCATCCAACCTGACTTGGAATGTTCCCAGGGATGTGGCATCTACCACCTCTCTGGGAAACCTTGTGCCAGTGTTCCAGCACCCTCGTTGTGAAAAATTTCTTCCTTATGTCCAAGACTAAATCTGCCTTTTTTAGATTAAAACCATTACCCTTTGTCCTATTGCAACAGTTGCTTTTAACTAATAATAGTTGCTTTTGAACTACTGAGGAATGAAGTTGTCTGTGTTTAAATGTGAAAACGCAGGCTCTCATTTAGTCTGTAACCGTCAGCTCTAATCTAAACTCTCTCTCAGGCAAACGAATGATTCAAAACATTACAGTAATTTTATAGGTGGACTTTAAACTTGCTATATAACAAAAAGCCAATTAAAAGTAATTTGTAGTAGAAAACAACTTCTCCATTTCCATATACTCTTGTAATTAATTTATAAGTTATGTTTGAATTATAACTCATACATTTTTAAAGTAATTTTTAATATAAAAATGATGAAAAAATTGTAGTGTTACCATTCCTGCATGTTGCAAAAGAGAAGTGTGTGGTGTGATGCATGCTTTAAGGCTTAGGAGGAAGAGGAGATGGGGAGGAAGGAGATTAGGCCTGATGGATCAAAGGACTGGTGACTCCCAGTGAGGCACAGGAACAGCTGTGTTTTATGTGTCTGGGTGAAGGCACGGGGCCAGACTAGAACTGAAAAACTGAATGTTTAAAACATTTTAAAATGCATTAATTTAAATTTAAAAATGTTTACTGTTTTAGTACTGTGAAAGACTGATCAAAAGTGAAGGATTTTGGGGAATTGAGCAAAGCAATAAATAACAGTATATCTGCCAGGGTCTAGGCTTAAAGAAAGTGCTTCTTCCCACCTAAGATTCAGAGCCCCAAATCATGCCCTAATGGTAGAAGCCTACAAGTATTCTCTGAAGGAAAAGTAATGTCACTCTTTTAAAAGCATCACGTGACAACAGAATGGTCAGAGCTCTTTGCTCAAGAATTTGAATTCAATTCCTCTCCAGTCTCTTTGGATTCTGAACTGAACCTCTACCTTGACAGCAGTTTCCCATTCTGGGGCTCAAACTGAAGAGTTTCTCATACTCATCAAAGCAGACATGAAGGTAACTACATGGAGGGGGTTGGTGTTCCAGCTAAGGTAGCAAGGTTGCAGTGCATGGCCAGCACCTAAGACTGCTTCTGTGACATTTAGGTTATAACGTTATTTATTCGTGTGAGAGTGTCCCACAGAGGAAGTCATGGGAACTGGCCCAAACAATTCACAAAATTGTATTACTTTGACCTAAAATTTCAGTGTGCTTTTCTGTAAACTCAGGCTTAGCATATATTTTGGTACTATTATTAGTAATAATTTATGATCTGTACAAATTGTACCGCCACATTGAATTTGCTTTCATGTGGAATTATGAAAGGTATGTGGAGGTATAAAACCTTGTGCTGTTCTTGAGATACTGATGTATAGATAAATATATAAACAAGCAAAGCTGTGAAGATACTTTTAAGCTTAAGTTTATCTAATGCCAAACAGAAGAACACTGTACGCCATTATGGGATTTCATGTTAAATATAAAATGTTTGTCCTCTAGAGTTCTTGGAGAGGATTCTGATGGAGTCAGTGGTTGTTCTTATTCCTAGTCACAATTATAAGTACATTCTATCTACTTATGGCCTATAAAAGCACTCTGCATCCTTTCTTACCCAGCCAAATGAGTGGTACTTTAGGTGTGTAAGTTCCCTATGTAATTTATTTCCACACATAAATTCAAGCACTGAAACTCTTTGATTAAGATGACCAGGAAGAGGAACTGAAAAGTTTGGATAGATAGCAAAAATAATAAATTTTACTGAAAATATACTCTGTTAATATAAGGAATATTTTTATTCTATTAGAGACAGAACATGGTGGTATCGGATGTCTTGTAAATACTGTGAAAGGATTGCTAAAATGCAGGGAAGTGATCCGTGGCTCCTCTGACAATTCAGGTGCTCTCTTTAATTTATACCACTGGACTATGTCTGTATTCCTGAAATCCCGAGTTTCTAGTTTGGGAGCACTCACTGGCTGCATCCTAACTCTTGATCTGGATCAGAGTAAGGCATACACTAGTCCCTTCTTTTCTGCCTTGGTCTCTTCTATGGATTTCTATGGAGATGTACAGACTGAAGCTGATTTCTAACACTCTCCAGAGGACTCCTCATCTGGCTGATCCACAGACCAAGATCCCGGGGCATGCTCAAGCATGAGCTTGTCTCAAGACAGTCTTCAGGTGCCCCAAACCAGCACAGTTCCCTCAAAGCTATTTTTACTGACATCAGTTCATGTTTCATCCTTATCATCTCCCCTTCCTGTGCCCTCTGAAAATTGAATCTATGCTGAAATTTGGTCTGCTTTAGCTAGGAACTGACAAATTCAGTACATAGCTACAAAAAAAGGAAAAAAAATAATGTTTTCCAAGCATTGACCTGTCATTTTATATTCACTTTTCCACCTAATTACAAAAGATTCCATAGGAAACACTTGCAGGAAAAGGTGAGAGTATTTCATCTGTGTAAGGCACTCTGAAGAAGCAGTGTTGAGAGTGAACTCTGTGGCCTGTTCAGTCTATTTAGCAAGCTCTGAGATGTGTAAGTACATTATCTGCAAGGCTGGTAAAGAGCGCTTAGGGAGGATTTGTGGGTCTGTGGGAAGGACAAAGAAAAATGTTTTCTAATAAATTATTCACAATCTCACAATCCCTTTTGGGCAGATTGTTGCTCTGTTTGCCCCAATGTTTCACGTCTTTTCTCTCTGCATTCACATGCACATAGTTTCTCACCTCCAGAGAGCAGCAGAGATCTCAAGCAGTCTGCTGCAGCTAATGGTGGCAATTAATAACTTGTCATAATCCTAAGGATGAAAGGGAGGGCTCACCATCAGCAGTCAGGTCATGGCGCTTCTGTAAAGCAAATGAGGTGCAGGTGTTGTCCAGATTTAAGAGCTTTGCTAGACTGTCAGTACACTGCAGTGCCAAGCCATAGACAGAGTATCACCCTACAGGTACATCGCTTACTGTACCAGTTTTCATGCTCCAGGTGCACACACATTATACAGCCTTCCCCCCCCGCCACTGCTGTTCATTAGTGCTGCAGAGGAATCCTCAGAACATTTCAATAAATCATAACACAGCACAGTTAATTCCAAACATGTAATTTCAGTTTGCCTATATATTTGCATATACGAGGCAGACCAGTGAAGCTTTATTTTGCATTTGTAAACAGAAATGTGTTTAGAAGCGAATGTGTTATCTTTTTCTGTTAATTGAACATTGTAGATAAATAGCAGCTTGGCTACCTAATAGCATTTAAGTCCATGTTCTCTATTCAGGCTTGAGAAAATGAACCTCATTATGCCTTTCGTTAAACAACAAACTACAAAATCACTTATTTCTAGACAGCTCAGTTGGCTTTTCCTTTTTCCATTCCTGTGGGTCAGTTCTGCTTGAAATGAACCAAGTTTACAAATCTCTACTGGTTTGTACACTCCTATTATGCATACTAGGTTATGCATTTGTAACTGTCACACGAGTCAGGGTGATACAGCATTCTCATCTGACCCTATTCATTTAAATGGGTGCGTCTTGTTGACATTGATTCATGTTATAAGTTATATCGATGCATTATAATCCTTTTGTGTCACCCCACTGGTTATTTCTACTAAAATGTTGTGAATAAACGCTGGCAATAATGGTCAGTACGATTCAAAGCTGTTTTAAGGGCTGTGGAGTCCATCTGAAGTCCCGGGTCAGTGCATTATGCTTGCTTTTTCTCTGAAAGACAATTAACATGCAAAGTATCCTATTCTTATGCATTTGCATGGCAAAGTGTCTACCAGCTTATTAATAATTTGGGGCTGTGCATTCCAAATGTATATTGCACTCAACTAAAGTGATAAGTAAACATGATTATGCATGCATGTAGGTCTTTATCAAGGTGTGGTTGATAATGTTTTAAAGCGGAACTATTTCTCATGAAAATAGCTCCTCTTAATAGCCTCTGTCTCTTTATTGTGCTTCTTAGTGAAACATAAATCACTAATATGTTTTCAGCTGCAAACTACTCTCTTTTTCCATTGTATTCACAGATTTAGTGGCATTTCAAATAGATAAACACAAGCAACATCTATCAACACTACAAAAAGGGGGCCTTAATCAAAGCTCCAGGTCCCAGGTCTCAGCATCTCCATTTACCTTGAGATAAATCCATTGGTGTGACCACCACTGCACAGGGTGACAAATCACCCTAGTCAGCTGAGCAGTGCAAGGGCTTATTGGCCTTTCTTTAAGTGGTCTTACCCTTCAATGAAAAGGATGGTGCTTGTCAAGCAGGGCCAGATTAAAGTTAGACAAAAAGAAATGATCTGTTATTAGAAAACTCCGATTGAGAATCACAAAACAGGAAAGAAATATGAATAAGAATTTACAGTGAGGATGCTCCCCCACCTTTTCTTATCCTCCCCCAAGCAGAAATTAACTTTAATTACTTTCCCAGCTTAGCACATTATGAATGTCAAGACAACGAGGCATTAACATTAAACAAATATGTGGCTCCAGGAATGTGGCTGTTGGAGTGCAGGAGAAGGGGAGCCCGTGCCTGGTGGGGCCTGGGTTGCTGAGCTGCTCCACCTCAGCTGTAGCTCGAGTGCATCACAGGAGTGCTTTCTTCAGGTGTGGCAGAGTCACGGGCTGCTTTCCCTGTAGAACTTCTGGATACTCAGCATGGAATGTCTCTGAAGAGACCCATACCATCACCTGTTGGAAGGCAGAATGCTCTGTGCATGGATATCTGGAAATGAAAGGATTAGGGTTCAAAGGGAGGAGAGCAACAGATGGATGAGCAGGGTCTTAGCGGGGCTGGTCAAGCGCCTGTTGATGCCAAGGGCAGATTGGAAAGGCTCTCGATGCTTCCGGGGCCACATTCTGACCTTATTTACAACGCTGCAACTGCAAAAGCTTCGAAATCTCCTATCAAGTTTGGCCCTTAGTATTTTAGCTTATGTAGTTCCTAAAAAGAAACTTGACATTAAAGAAAAAGTATATGCAGATAAGCTAAAGCCCCCTGAATATCATTAAATTATCTCAATTAATAATGGCAAATTCTTCCCTCTAAGAGTGTCCAAAGCCTCTGCCTCCTATTCTGATGATCCACAGAAATGTAGGATTGTGTTTAAAAGTGTCTCAAAAAATCCTACTTTTAAAAAGGAAAAGACTGAACAGACAGCAACTGAAAAAGTTCAGATCAAGCATACTTGCAAAACTGAGCAAATATTTGCCCATCCAATCAGTTTGTTTGCTAAAGAAATTCGTTTTGAGGGTCTAGTGAGACAGTGAGAGGAAAAAGAAGGAAATGGTTCATGTTTAGGTTTTTTGGTAGGGCCAATGTATATGGTTGAGTGGGTGGCTGTGGATTTTTGGGTGTTTTTTTGAAATGCCAGGGACTTAAAATGCACTTGGTTTCTCATGACTTGATAGTCCACTATAGAAAGATTAATTTTCTGTAATCATTTGATTTGATAAATGTCTACACAGCCCAGCATAAGTTTATTTTCTATTTATCCTGATCATGAAATTAGTTGCTAAGGGTGCTCAAGGGAGACACTTCAGTAATTATAAATAGGTTCTGACAACAGGCATTTAAAATTGTAATAATGTAAAATGGTTATATTTCACATCAGAACATAAAATTGCACTGGTAGGGACACATAAAAGAAGTGCATACTGCATTCTTATACATAGTCCTGTGCATAAATAGACATGGTATTTGCAGGCAAAAATTTCAGTAGCATATGTGCTTTATTATTTTACTTTTTTAAGGTGTAGACAGTAAGATATAGAAAAATTAAGGGACTCACACAAGATCACAGCAGAAGCGAGCAGTAGAGGCAGAGAAAGGTCAAGGTTTCCCAAATCCTTAAGTGGAGAGAGCAAGTGTGCTATGCCAATTTATGAAGTAATGCAAAATTAATGTTTGTATTGGTCCCTTAAAAGCCATATCCAGAGACCAGTGAAACCATGGGGGATGGAAGAGTTGGTTCTTGATTACTTGCCATGATTACTTTATGGCAAAACCGCTTGTCTTCACATTCATCAGCCAGGCAGGCTTGTACCACAGGAATAAAGAGAGGGTGCTAGTGCTGCATCACGGGGTGCTATCAGAAGGCTGCTGAGGTAATGTCAGCATGGCTATATGGCTATGATACCTCCCTTAGGCAACAGCACAGAAAAAGACCCTATTTAAGTCTTTAAGGTTGTAAAGTGCTTTGAAGAGGCACAGTATATCATGGAGGTTGAGAATTGTTGACCATAATCCTTAGGCGAGGCCAAGCAGCAGGCAAAGATGGGTTGAAGCTGATTTTTCCTTCCTGCGCAAGCCATGTGCCAGCCCGATTGACCTGAACATGTTGGGGCTGTAGGGTGTCCCAGGGAGCCCTGGCCAGGCTGTGTAGTCTTCAGCTGTACCTGCAGTGCTGATGGTCAGGAGGAAGATGACCAGCTGCACAGGGGTACTGCTCTGGAGTTGCTGCATTGTTTATTGCTGAGAGCATTTGCTGTTTTATGAGGCACCTACACCAAAAGGCACAGCATAGACAATTAAAAAGTTATAATCTTTAAATAGCTTTTAAAGACAAGGCAGTCACAGTTACTGTGGTAGTCCAGGTGTAATAAAATATCTATTTAAAGATACCAGTTGTGTAGATATAAAATATCAAGTAATGCTCAGAAGTTAAGGGAACATAATAATTATCTGATAAAATGTCTAATATACATAGGCATAGCCTTAAACTGCCATGGTGATTGCACAGTAATTTAATATAAATTGATTAAGTACATTTTTACTGATGCTTAAAGACTAGTCATAGCATGGGAAATGATGTTTTCTTATCAGCTGTTACTAAATATACAGTATTTGCTGGAATAAATCCAAGTGTTATCTTTAAGGCACACTATTTAAACAGTATGCAGCTGCAGTTCCTGCACTCCAGGTTGAATACGATTACCAAACACCTGATATTCATTGCAAAAATGGGCATAACAACTTCTTTCTCCACTCACCAAAATGTTCTGCGCGATAGTGCTGTTATTGGTAGGTCTCAATCACCCTTGATGCTCGATTATATGTATCATCGCAGTTCTCTCTTCTGAACAACTAGCTGTGATAGATAACTTGTAGAATAATGCATGCTCCTCGGTGAGACTCTAATACAGTCTTTGGGGTTCATCTTCATGGTGAGAGAAAAAGATTCAAACAGTTCAGAAGCTCCAGGACTGAACCTCTGTTGCTGAATCACAGCTGATGTGTTCAGCTTTGGACTCGGCCAGGAGAGCGGATGAGCCTGTGCATCCCCAGCCCTGCCGCAGTCTCACCCAGCGCTCATGTTCCCCAGGTAGGCACTAGCTGTGCCACAGAGTTGACGTGCTGCTCCTGGAGAGGTGAGCGCCCGATGGCCAAGCTGCTGCTCTTTCAACGCTAAGCTAGTTCATCCAGAGAGTGAATTGAGATTTGGGTCTGCATAAGCGCTGAGAAGAGGAATTCTCTTTGTGAATGTGTGTTTATCCCTCTGCCCCTGAGTCTTGTGGTCAGCAAGTGCTGCAGTGGAGTGGTTTGGGAACAGCTGGCCAAACTGAGGGGAAGAGTGAGAAGGGCTTTAAATCATTAGCTAAAAAAAGTGAGACTAACAAGACACAGACTGAATATATCCATTTGGCTTTCTTGGGACTGCATATCAGACTGTCTTTTGTTCCAACTATAGTGTTCAGCCAACACGGGTTAAGTCTTGTGCGGTGGCACCTTGCAGTTTCGGCAGGTGTCCAGTGTAAGTGCTTGTCCCACGGCCATTTCAGAAACCAGGAGGTTCTGTCAACCATAAGGGCTTAGCGCACTGTGGTAAGATAGAAGAGCAGAGTTTAAAAGAAAAACAGTTGCTTTCACCAGTGTAAACAGAGGACAATCCTCACATTCCTTATTCATGTAGGAAGAAATCTTTGCCTTGTGGGGTGATTAAGGGCAACATCTCATTTGAGGCAGAGATACTGAAATAAAGATAATGCCAATTTACATCTTCCTGTCTGTAAGAAAATTCTTCTTGATCTGCAAATAAGTAACCCCCGGACTTGCATAACCTGACAGATCATTAGGTTATTTCCTATTATGAAAATGGCATATTATTAAAATGTAACTATAAATATTTATGTGGATACAAAACCCACTATTGTTATTATTTTTATTCTAATACCTTAGAAGACATGCCAGATAATTGCAAGATTCAGTAGGTCACTGGAGGTAAAGAGCAGAATTTTTCTGGTTATCATTTCTGAATACAAACTGCAAGTGAAAGTATAAGGATTTTTTCAAATCTGAAAAGTCACTATTTCTCTTTTAAAGAAGAGAACATATCTCTTTTAAATCTTTAAAGATCATCCGTTCTGCAATGCCTGCAAATCATTACTGTTTCATACTGGTTTGCCAAGTGAAGAGTTCAGCTATCCATTTTTCTGCTGAACTCTTTCCATCTTAGCTCATACCTTCACCTTCTCTGCTTGCTTGTGCTGTTCACCCCAGATGCTCTGTGCAATACTCTCCCACACAGACCATTCCCATCTGTGTATCCAGGACCAAGCATTGGCACATCCTGGTGGCAAAAGTGGAGTTTTGAAGTACTAATGTAAAACAAAGTGATAATAATCGCAAATCTTGTATTCTGAAGCACAGACTTTGATTCAACAGCCGTTTCTGAATTGAACATGAAGAGGGCAGAGATTTTTGCAGACATAATCTCAAAGACACATGAAACATGGACACATGAAGAAATGCCACTTTCGTGAAAACAGCCCTAGTTTTCTGAACTATTGAAGTAAGCATTGCTTCAAAGACAGAGCCTTAGAAATTAGCTATGCTGACTGGGTGGAGTAAGTCAGGGTTTTTTAAGTTTATGGGTAAAATAAATGTTCATTCTTTATATAAATCCTAAGGAAGGCCAGTTTCTCTAAATGTTGACTTTTCAGTTTCTCCTAGCTGCTTTAAAATAGGACTAAGAATTTTTAGCAGTTGTATTAACAAAACTTAGTCAATTTAGTTTAAAAAATTAAATGAAAAACTTATTAGCGTAGCCTCTGAGTCGAATCCATAGTTTTATACAATACAATGTATATTTCAATTGTATTAGGTACTGTGCAAGTAAGACAAGAGTAGGCAAAAGCACAGTGATATACCTTCAAGGGCTTGGAAAGTCTGTCTGGCTAAATGCTGGGCAGAAAAAACCCAGGATGCGAGGTGATTTGAGATAAGCAGATCTTCAGCATATACATACTGTGGAATTTAAGAGATACAATGCAACAAAACATTAAATGTCATAGTGATGATTACCCACTATGAAATGAAAGTGTAAGATACTTTGGTTTGCTAACTGTGCATAATGTAACAAAATTAGTTAGGGGTGCCTGCTGGAAAATTGTGTTATCAGCCTTGGTCTGTGCATTACACAAGCAAGAAGGAATAGCCCATACAAAATGTGCGCACAGAAAAGACAATGTGGTGGGTCTCAGTGGGCTCCTGGCTTAGTTGGCTTGTATACGTCAGACTGGTCAAGGTGTGAGTTGAGTTTGAATGCAAGGATGGGCAATCAGGACAGTTTCTGGCACAGACCATTCACTGTGCATATTAGGGAAGGTTTGACACTCTTGGGATTAACAGTATGTGATTGTGGAAGAAGCTCTGTGTATATGAGTGAGCGACATAAAAAGAATGAGATTTTTGTGGTGAATCTGGGAAGAGTGTAAAACTAAGTATAGAGCAGTGACATACTCTGCTGGGTAGGTAAATCCTCCCATGAGCAGTGCCTAATATTTCACTTCTGGATTGGTGCATGTTTTATCAAAAGGAGAACAATTAAGACTTGCCTGTCTCTAAGGATCTCTTGCCAAATAAACGACTCTAAGAGATCAGAGGCATAAATATCCACTTGGTATTGAATGTGAGTCACCTAAGTTGGAATTTTTGGGCCTTTTACTCTCAGGATTTTTAGACTCTTGTTTTGTGAAGTGGGGGTTAAAATCTCACCTCTGTAACTAATGAGTCACTAATTAGTGTTTGTATAATGCTGTGATTTTAAAGGTCTTTTACAACCTAAATGATTCTATGATTCTATGAAAATTAACATGCAGTTGGTTAGTAAAATGTTGTATTACAAATAGGAGCATTGAGGGCTGTTTCATAGTCAGCCTGTGTTTTTATTTAACCTGTGCAATTCTTCTGTTACGTCTGAATTTCAGTTTCTTCCAAGAAGAGACAACCGGTTTTCCTCCCTCCTTAAGCATTTTGTTGGCTCTTTGAATGGTGTTGGATTTTACCAGCAGACTATTCCAACTGTTATTGAAAATCACAGAGAGGTTGCCAACAAACGCTTGAGTCCAGGATTTCTTACGCTTAAGATTTCTTTACTACAGTATCCCATCCAAGGCATGTTAACAACTGCCCTATATTCTGCCTAGCTGAGTCACTGCTTTTTAGTAAAGCTCTTTGCAATGCAAGCAACAGAAACTTCAGGGAAATCAATACGGCTTTTAACCCGGCTATCAAAAGTGTTGGAGATGTTTAGGTCATTAAATGGCAGTGGACACAAGTAAAAGCCCGTATCTTACATCATTAGCAGTAAAGATGCTGTTTAGTTTTATTTGCTAAATCACACAACATATATAAACTGCAGAGGAGATTACAGAGGTGTGGAAAACTGATTCAACAAAAATTCACAGAGGAGACAAAGTCAAAGAATGGCCAAATTTCTGTAATCTCAGTGCTCAGTGAAAACTTGTTTTATTGAATTTTACTTTTATATGCCATATTAACATTTCATTTGCATACAGATTGTGCTCCATCTTTACTCTAAAACTGCACAGTCAGCAGTCCTCTTCCACAGACAAGGTGTGGTACAGCAGCATTTTAAAGTACTCTCGTTAAATTTTAGAGCAAGATGCATAAGCTTTTGGTCAATCTGCTTCTGCAGTTATCATACACATCTTTTCCTTCGCAATACAGTGATAGCTGGGGATTTTACTATTCCTTTTAGGACTGTTTGAGTGCTCACAAATGAGGCAAAAGCATCTAAATACTTCAGCTACTCCATGCATAGACACCTTAGTAAATCCCATGCTGCTCTTCGCATCAGGTTTCCCTGCCTGCAACTCTAATTGTGAAAGCAGTGGCACAGGCAAAGCATTGCCAGTGCAGTGTTTTTGCCACAGTATTATATTTACTAGGGGACGTAAACACTTAATCTCTTACTGTTTTTACCAGAGGAGAATTGCATTAGAGTAAACCACAGAGAAAACACAGTGCTGGGCAGAATAAAATGCAAATACATCCAGCCAAGGTACAGATATGCATGGTAGTAGCTGTGTGTGGTGCATTAACATAACAGTTTTTCTCCATGAACATAGATAATTCCCAGCTGCCCTAGTATTTTTTTTCACCAACCAACTCCTAATTTATGAGTTCTAATAATTCTATTCTGAGGCTAAACAAATAAATACACCTACCAGACATTAGAGAACATGACAGAAATTACAGCATAGTATAACAGTTGGTATCTGCCATGCTAGAATAATAGAGATTACAGTGGTAATACATAAATACATACAGTGAATATTACTTGGCAACTGTTGATGGTGTAACCATCCTTATGTGATTATGCAGAGATGCTGTGTTTTGTGAAAACACTGGAATTTTTGGATGTCATAATTAGTGTTGACAGTTAGCAATGCAAACCATCATGTCTTTAACGTCAGTAAATGGAAAAAGCAAATAATACGAACATGCTAAGGATATGGAAGTTTCAGAGCTGCATCCCCAAAATCTGAGTCTCTGGAGTCTCTGTTCGGCCTTGCACTTCGCATATAGCATGTAGTTATGCTGAGTGCACACAACGGTTGGCTGCAAGCCAGACCTGTGCTATTGTCCTTACAATGTGGCATCAGTGTTTCACATACAGAATAACAAACCAACTGCTAATGGTAGTAATTAGGAGCCCTGGGGGTGATTTATACGTTTTGTCACTGTTCAAGCAGTGTAAGTGCTGAGGTTTGCAAAGATAACAGTTATTGGTACAGGTGATGATCCGTTCATCAGCAGGCCCAACGGCAAGATAGACTTCCGATTTTTAACTGTCAGAATTCAGAATTGGGCTTAGTAAAAATATTCTTATGAATGGAACAAATGTGTCCAAACATTTGGTCTTAATTCAGCTTTGAAAATAAATATATAACAAAGAAAATGACAAAGTGGCAAGATTGTAGGAATGTGGCAGATAATAACTGTAACTTGCTGATTTTTTGCAGGTATCTAAATGTATATGTTATATTATTTGTATGCTATATTATTTCTCTATCATTCAGAGACAGAGTAGAAGTACAGCACTTTAATATCACTAACTCCTTCTTACTGGAGAATCTCAAATATTAGTGAACTAACTCTCTTTGTATTCTCACAGTACTACCTGCAGAGCTAATGAAAACCAGCTGATGAAACTCTCAACACAAGTCTCCACCCAAATTGTCCCTAATGTCACTGCAGTTATTAGAATACCTTGCCATAGCATATGATCCTCTCAGCTGAGCCTTTTTTTACTCCCAATTACACTTGTGCAGACAGCAATTTACTCCTGTCCTTTAAACCTGTAATACCGAGAGCACCATCACTGCTTGGTTTTCACAGAACTATCTGGATTTTAATTCTGATCTGTGGAATATTAACCTCATGTTTTCGTGGTCACATGGAATCTTTCCCTTTTTCCTAAGATCTTAATTTTGTCACCTAATGCATGCAAGTGTCATTGTGTGTCCCCTGCACTGCTGATTTCAGTGATGGCTGGTGGTTGGCACCTGAACAAGCAGATCAGGGCCCTGAGCTACCCATCAGGTTGAGACCCGCACGTGCTACTGAGAAAAATCGCATTCTGAAACAGCTTTCATAACTGTTAAGAGAGAAGGAAAACAGCCAGAGTCAAAGTTAAAACATATTCTAAAAATACTTCCCTTTGCCAAAAAATGAAAAATCTTCAAACTTAGATTTCTTGGCTAATCTTGTATGGTATGCCTGTTTGTGTGCAAGCTTCATTCTGAGAAGAGGCAGAATGACCTCCAGGATATGTTTTAGAAAAGGGAGGAAATGTGATAGTCTGGAAGCTTGGAGTACAAGATCCAATCTCTCTCCATGGATGGCAAGAGCATGTCAGACATAATGGAATATTAAGAGAAGGAACCTACTGCAGGCTCAGGGGACTTCAGTGAGATAGCATTAAAAACTTTACTGCTATTAAATCTTGGGAAGCTGTAGATAATTTTGCTTTAGAGGAGCGTGGCTGCTGGTGTGGTTAAAAATGCTATCGAAAAATCCACTCAGGAGGAATTCCTCAATAAAACAGAAACAATTGGGGCTGCATTGGAAGTTCCTGCTAAGGAAAACATCATTTGGCAGAGAAGATTGGAGAGGCTGGAGAGTGACAGGAGCAGTGGAGTTTTAGGACTGCAAACGGGTGCTGAGGGAAATGGTGGAACGACTATTGAGACTTTATTAACTGCTACATCGGGGATCAGAAATAATACTCCCCACAGATAAAGAAAAAGCCTTTCACAGACCAGTGAAACATTCTGCATTAGCTGCTATGTTAGGGAGAGGGAGGAAACCATTCTTTTTCTCTGAAATCCCTCAGATTGGAGTAGCAAAGCAGGTAACCAACAACAAAAAGAGATTTCCTGCCAGCAAACATTTTCATATAGGAGTTTTTACACTCAAGGAAAATTATGATGTGTACAAGAGAGAAACAGAAAATAGTGCCATATTAACATTCTTAAAAGCTGTCTTCTCTTTTGGTTACTTGATAGCTAATGACACCACATTCCCTGACTCCCCCTGGTTCTCTGGCATTTAGTCACCAGCCTTAGTTTACTACCTCATCCAGTACATCTTCCTCACTAAGCACAAGCAGATAAGGAAATTGAGAGAAAAATAGGTATTTGGAATCTCTAGAAGATAGAAATATTTTGAGGTATTTGGATTTTTTTTTTACAATGGTAAGACATGTCTGAAGAAACTAAAGACTGTCTTTTTATCCCTCAAATATGTGGCACTGATAAATACACGGCTTTTGTTAAAGGGCAGCTACAGAGAAATATGAATATGTAGCAGTGATATTGCTCTTTTTATTTTTTTTTGTTTTTTATTTTAACAAAATGAGTGCTGTAACATTACTCAGGCTACAGAATGCCCCAATTAATAGCACAAGGGTAACTAAACAGGCTGAGCAGAGCATACCTGTACCCAACCAAATACACAGAAAGTCACTGAGGAAAGACAGTAGCTGTGATGATCTGGGACAAAAAAGATCTATACTTTGTATAGCCGGGACTGAACACAGAAATATACAGTATAGATGAGCTCAGAAGGAGAATATCACCAAACTGGAGCAAAGTGCTAGTGAGAGAGGAGGAGTTGCCTTTGTTACTTATAAGTTTATTAATTTTGTTTCCATTTGTGTATTGTGTAGAGGCTTTTGTCAGCACAGCCTTGTTTACCATATATAATCTCTTTCTTCATCACACTCCTAATAGACACAGTTAATCCTCCAAAAGTTTGTAGTGTTGGCTGCTTTATCCCAGTGAGGAGCACTGACTGAATTCACTATAATCCTGCAAAATGTTTCTTGGAAGTTCTGATACTGTTGGTAGGAGGCAGAGGGGAGAGAAACACTCAGTGATTGGAGGTTGTGAGGGAGCTGGGAAGGAAAAAGAGAGTTTTCTAAAAAGTTTTTTATGATGTGCCTTGAATTTGATCTATTCTCTTTGAAAGCAGAAACTTCGGGCTTGGCACAGTGGGGTCTGGAGGTTAATTTCTGTGGTTTTGTTCTTCTCTCAGATGTTTCTGTTCCTGGAGATCCAAATCTGTTCTGTTCCCTCGCTCCATCTAGAAGTAGTTTGGGGACTGTCCCCATAAACAATATAGTGTTACATATATCAGCTAAGTCCCCAGAATCCTTAGAGGTTGGCCAACTGGTTAGATGGGCCTTCTTTCCTTTGAGATGGAGCTGTACTAAATTCCAGCCTTGGGATCTTGTGAGAACTATATGTACCTCATGGAGGTCTCCTTCCATGTCTCATCCAACAAAGATTCACATTTCTTGTGCACTGGAAAAGCTGCATACCTAGCTGCTGATAACTATGCAGAAAATGGTAGAAGCTTTAAATTTTTAGGTTCTTTCAATCTTCACCTGCTGTACTATTCTTAAAGTCTTACTATGGGCAAGGGGAAAAATCCTTCTGCTGTGCCAAAAATAAAAACTAAAGCACGAGCAAAGGTTTATGTACATAGCTTAGAAAGTGAAATGGAAAAGAAAGTGAATGACAGCCACTAAAAGGTCATTTTGACTTTGAAGAAGGGAATTGAGTTGTACCAGAGACTAAGAGCATAAAACATGTGTTATACACTGCCTGCTCTGTCCCCACTGTTTTTGTCCAGAGTTTTCTTGTGCATCTATCATTGCTGAAATTTGTATGATTTGGTTTTTGTCGGAGTGACATTTACAGAGGGAAAAAGAGATCCAACACTTACAGAGCTTGAAAATTTTCAGATGTACAAAGGAAATGCTTTCCAAGGTTCCAAGGTTAAACCATGACACCAATAAAAATCATTAGTGTTCTGTTACCGTTTACAAGAGCATAGCGTAACCCATGCAAAACTGCCTTGCTTTCAAGAGGGCTTTCACTATCACATACCCGAATCTGAAATCTGATTTCCGCCTCAGCTGCACTGTGCACTTGGGATCATCGCTTAGGTTCACTGCCCTGTGTTGCCTGATGAATATCAGGAGGAAGAACGAAGAATCTGCTCTTTCAAAGTTATTTTCTTTGAATTTTAGTGGGGAGAATGGTCTTCCATTACTTAACATTGAAGACAAAAGTAAGGGAAGAGCTGGATTTTTATCAAAGGCCTCCTTTAAAGTAAATCTGTCCCTTTCCTACTACAGCTGTGAGATCCATAACATGAAGTACAAGCAAGGGACCCCATAACAGCTATCACAAGACCAGCATTTGAAGACTTTCCTTTCTTGAAAGAAACCTACTTTGGTATGTGTTTTTTATGGAAACATAAAAAAGAGGCAATTTCAACAAAAAGAAAAGTACTTTAATGAATTGCAAATAGACTGTAAATGACTACAGAAAAAACTGATGGTGTGAACAAAGTACATAAAAATCCTGTGTGCATACCCTGTTTATAAATCAAGCTCTCACCCACCATACTTGGAACAGACATCCAAAGGAACATATCAAATTACATAAAAGGTCAGTGAATGTAAAATACTGAACAGACTGTTATGGGATCATTTTTAATCTTTTCTATCACCTAAAAACTTGGAGGGAGGGGTAAATTATATTAAATGAATTGAAGAAGCTAATGAGAGGTTTTGGATTATTATGCCAAAATCAGAAGACTTTTTTTTCATTCTAAAGATCTGGTGCTTGCTGGAAATTCTGTCCGATTACTGAAGACATTTTGGAAAATTAATTTTCTGCTTAATTTTTTTAATGCATTACTGGCTTTTAAAAAAAGAAACAAAGTTTGAAAGTATTTATAATATTATTAAAATAGGACTCCTCATTCAATTGTTGCAGAACTCCTTTGAGATGGTGTTAGCATTGTTTTACCATGGTTATGGTCACAAGTCCCATGTTGTACCTTCATTCTGCTTACTCCAGATAACAGCTGAGGCAGGGAATTTTCAAAGCAGTCAAAAAGTAAATGAAGATATCCCATTCTACCTTAATATTTTCACCTCTAACTCTGCGTTTAGATACAAAAAAGCATGGTTTGATTTCCAGGACTACTGAGTGGACCAATGAGCACTTCTTCCCATAGGAAGTAGAGGACATTGATGTA